>NC_081292.1:31658684-31961842 GCF_030435805.1 Mustela lutreola | reverse complement strand
AGAGGCTCAACCGACTGAGCCACCTAGGCGCCCTGCCCGCCTCTGCTTTTTCATCTGATAATTAATCAGTTTCTGTGAACTAATGATAGGCGCATATGGATTTAACTTCACCATCTTACTATTTGCTATTCAATTGCTCTTGATTCCTTTTTTTTTCTCTTTGGCCTTCTTTTTTTTTTTAAATTAAGTGTTTTATTTTATTACATTTTTCTCCATTAGCTTGTTGGGTATATATTCTTTTATTACCTTTCAGTGGTTCCCTACATATTATCGCATATCTTTTGTCATTTTAGAATCTGCTACAAATGAATACTTTTACCATTTCCCAACAAGGACTTGATAATATCGTCCATGGTGGCATTGCTTGATTTTCGTGGCGTTGCTTGATTCTACACTTACACAAACCTGCAAGTTGTTATTGCTATTGTTTTATGTAGTTAATATTCATTTATGCTTAATCGCATGTTTATCTTTTCTTGGCTCTTCACACATTTAAATTTTGTCTCTGTAACTAACTAGAATGGCAGTCCCTTACGGGAGGAGTATTTGTTCTCTTCATGTCAGTCTCCTCCCTGACCGGTGCTATGAACAACTTAAGTTCCAGCCATACCAAACACTTACTCTCAACCCCTAGCTCATCCTGTCTTAACAGACTGGCTATTACTCTGGCATCTTTGCAGTTGTGACTCCTTTTCCCTCCAAACCCATCTCTGTCTTGAGATTAGCTCAATGGTCTCTACCTGAAAGACAAGGTGCTTCATGCACTGATCAGACCTGGATTGCATGTCCTTCCTCTGGGATGTAAATTGCATTGGCTGTGTACACTGAAAGTTTACAAGACCATTTTCTACTAGGCATTGAATTTCTTGGTATTGGGACCCTTGAGGGTTAAGAGTTCAACACATGAATTTTGGAGGCACGGAGTTCAACTCATAACAGCACATAATATGTGTTTAATTACTACAGGTGGGATAACTGATTGGGGGAAGGAAGACTTTGTAGCATCTAGAAGGACGTAGAGTTTCTGATTGAACAATTTGTGTGTTTGTGGAAAAGGAACTCATCTTTCAGTTTGTATTATACAACTCATATATAAAATTTCTAGACAACACATGAGTTGACAAAAAGATTAGAAAAACAATATAGATGTTTAGCCCCCTGTAGTGATAAAAAATGATTTTTTAAACTTTAGTTTGATATATATATATATATATATATATATATATATAAATTTTATTTTTAACACAAATTCATCACACTGAGACATGTTTAAGAAGAATTTGCCATTCCAAAGTATGTACGTTTTACTAACTAAATACATTTCTGGAAACATTCAGAAAGAGGTGTTTTTTAAAATACAAAACTTTGAATTTAGTCACTAGAGGGAGCTGTATGTCATTGTACATAGCAACTTAAAGAGCAGATGTCAATATTTTCAGAATTATAAACATTGATAGAAACTAAATTTATAAAGTGAGAAAATCAGGAATAGGAATACCTTAAGAATAAATTAGATTTAAACAAATTCACCTAATTGATACTTATAGGACATAGTACCAAACAATAGCAGAATGTATATTCTAGGCCATTAAAGAAATCTCAGAGAACTTCAGATCAATTTAAGACATGCGAAATATGTCATCTGACTACAATGAAATTAGATTAATAACAGAAATAGCCCTGGAAAAAAAAATCCCTAAATATTTGGAAGCTAAATATCCCTCAAGATAATTCATGGATTAAAAAAAAAGAAGAAGAAGAAAGAAATTGAAAGATTTTTTTTTTAAAGATTTTTTTATTTATTCATTTGACAGAGAGAGATCACAAGTAAGCAGAGAGGCAGGCAGAGACTGAGGAAGGGAAGCAGGCTCCCCGCGGAGCAGAGAGCCAGATGCAGAGAGCCGGATGCGGGACCGATCCCAGGACCCCGAGACCACGACCGAGCTGAAGGCAGCGGCCCAACCCACCGAGCCACCCAGGCGCCCCTGAAAGATATTTTTAAACGAAATGAAAATGAAAACAGCACATATCAAATTTTGAGGTGCTGATAAAGCAGTCAGCAAGGGGAAATGTATACAATTAAACGCTTTGATTAAAAAAAGAATAAAGTTCTCAAATCAATGACTTCCGGTTGCACCTAAATAAATGATCAAAATAGAAGAGCAAATTAAGCCCAAAGTAAGCAGAAAAAATAAAATAAACTTACGAAGGTTAGAATAAAATCTAGGAAATAGAAAAAAAGAAAAGCAATGGAGAAAATCAGTGAAATCTAAAACCGGTTCTTCGAGTAGATTAATAAACTTGATAAAACTCTCACTAGCCTGACCAGGTGATTAGAAAAGAAAAGAGGGAAGACTCAAATGAGCAAGACAGGAACAGGAGTGATGACATTACTACAGACTCTACAGAGCTGCTATTAAAGTATAGCTGAAATGCAGTTTTAATAATCTGCGGATTAAGAAAAGAAGACCTTTATGTGGTGACTGGTCTTTCCCACGCTGACCTCTCTAGGCAAGGTTTGAGACTTTGGCATCTTAGGGCGTCTGGGTGGCTCAGTGGGTTAAAGCCTCTGCCTTCGGCTCAGGTCATGACCTCAGGGTCCTGGGATCGAGTCCCGCATCGGGCTCTCTGCTCAGCAGGGAGCCTGCTTCCTCCTCTTTCTCTCTGCCTGCCTCTCTGCCTACTTGTGATCTCTGTCTGTCAAATAAAAAATATATATATATATATATATAGAGAGAGAGAGAGGCTTTGGCATCTCTATAGCAATTTTCTACCCTTCGTATTCTTAATTACCATTATTAAGAGTAATAAGACTACCCTGGACAAAGAGCTTCTGCAGACATTTGCTTAACAAGTACCTGAAAGTATGAAGGTATAAAATACAGTGGGTTACAGGAGTTGTAACAGAATAAAAGTTCACAGTAGCAGAGTCATCAAGCTCACTTTGAATGACTTCTTGGGGTGACCACCTGCTGGTCCTACTGGAAAAAAAGACCCACTAGAAATAACATGAGGGAGCAACTGCATCTCTTTTATGCCTGTAACCTCTAATTTGCTTTTTCCTAGCAAAGGAATTCATGAGATTGAGCATCTTTTTGTGTGTTTTGGCCAACTGTATTTCCTTTTTGAGGGATTGAATTTTTATACTTTTGCCCATTTCTATTTTTTGTTATTTTTTCTTCAAAACTTCATAAAATGTATAATTAGGACTTTAATCCTTTGAGCATTATGTATCTGTTACAAATATTTTTCTCAAGATAAAGTATTTTTTTTACTATTGCTTATAGTATCTTTTACTGTTATTTATTTTTATTCATATTTTGGGTCCTCAAGTGTTATAGCTTTCATTTTTTCAGAGTGTCTTACCTCATAAGCGAAAAGGTACCCAAAATTTGAAATATACAATCTACTAAGGTTTTTTCCTAACATTTTATTGTTTTGCTGTAGCTTTAAATTCTCAGTCCATCTGGAATATATTTTGTACATAATATGAGATGGAATCTAGCTTTCTTCCAGATTAAATGTCAGTTGCACTACTGCCTTCATTAAGTAAACCATATTTCCTGCAGTATTGAAATGCCAACTATTCTGTATAATGTTTCCATACACATTCAAGAATATACTTTAGGACTCTAATTTTTTTTTAAAGCATTTCCTTCCTTTTTTTTTTAAGATTTTTTTTTTAAAATTTATTTGACAGACAGAGATCACAGTAGACCTCTAGAGAGGCAGGCAAAGAGAGAGGAGGAAGCAGGCTCCCCGCTGAGCAGAGAGCCTGATGTGGGGCTCCATCCCAGGAGACTGGGATCATGACCTGAGCCGAAGGGAGAGGCTTTAACCCACTGAGCCACCCAGGTGCCCCAGGACTCTAATATTTTACCAATATATTTATTTATTCCAGTACTGATACTATGCTGTTAATTTTATAGTGAATTTTCAGTGTGTTAATATTTAACAAGTTTCCCACTAATTTCAAAATTCATTTTAGTGAATACTTTAAATTTCCTGGGTGTATAATTTTATCTTCTGCAAATAAGTTTTGTTTCTCCTTTTCCAGTTTTTAAAACTTTTTCCTTATTGCATTTGGCAAAATCACCTTTAATATTACATGTAGACATAATTTGGGGTATTCCTGTTTTATTCTTGATTTTAATGGAAATGGCTTTATCATCCACACTATTTGGTATAATATTTGCTTTTGGCTTTAGCAAATAGTCTTAATTATGTTTAAACATTTGCTTGTGTTCTTTTTAAATTTGAAATATAGATTTTAAAATTTACAAAAAGGTATTGAGAAATGCATAATTATTGTAAATAACCAACCAAGATTAGCCATGGATGATATTTCATTCTTATGCTAGCAAGGGTTTTCATTTGCAATATTTATTAAATTTTATCAAAACCTTATATAAACATGAAATCCCTTTCTATCATTTGTAGATTAATTATAGTATGATTACATATTAATGCCCATTTAAATGTATTTTCTTGGGATGAACTCTATTTGGTTATGTTGAATTAATCTCGTCTCATTGCTAAGTTTGGTGATATGAGGGTTTTTACATATTTAGAAATGAATTTGATCTATGTTTTCTTTTTCATATTAAAGGTAACATATTTATATTAGGTTTATGCTTCATAATTTATTGTCTAAAATAGTTTAAATGTCCTGTGAAGTGTATTCTCTTTAGAAAGTAGTTCAAACTCAGCTACAAAACCAGGTCTATACCTGCCTTTTTTTTTTTTTAAGATTTTGATTATTTATTTGACAGAGAGAGAGAGAGATCACAAGTAGGCAGAGAGGCAGGCAGAGAGAGGAAGGGAAGCAGGCTCCCCGCTGAGCAGAGAGCCCAATGTGGGGCTCGATCTCAGGACCCTGGGATCATGACCTGAGCTGAAGGCAGAGGCTTTAACCCACTGAGCCACCCAGGTGCCACAGGTCTATACCTTCTTAAAGTGGTGACTTTTCAATTACTTTTGTAGTATCTTTAATGGTGACTGGTCCATTTAGATACTGTCTCTCTCCTTGGGTCAATTCTTCATAGTATTTACTTTAGTATGAAATCATTTTCTTTAGATCCTTAAATTTCTTGTCATGTATTCTTTTAAAGTGACACATAGTTTCATAAATAATCTCCCACAGTTTGAAAATTACTTCCATATCTGTGATTTTATGTTGTCTATTGAGACAATGTCAATGTCAAAAATTTTTATGCTCTATTTCCTTATCTGATTGCCATAGTTTTATTTTAATGAACTTTTCAAAGTACCACTTTTTATGTGTGTATGCTATTGTTGTTTTTTTTAGCCTTTCTACTACTTTTGTTTGTGTTGATTTTTTTCAACGCAGGCTTTAAAATAATTACCTTTAGGTTGACCACAAGACTTTTTTTTCTTTTTTAAGATTTTATTTGTTTATTTGACACAGAGAGAGACAGCGAGAGAGGGAGTACAGCAGGAGGAGTGCCAGAGGGAGAAGCAGGCTTCCCTCTGAGCAGGGAGCCTGATGTAGGGTTTAATCCCGGGATCCAAGGATCATGACCTGACCCTAAGGTAGATGCTTAATGACTGAGCCACCTGGGTGCCCCAACAACAAGACCTTTAATCAAAGACTAGCTTTTAGACCTAAAATGTCAATACATTACTATAAAAGCAAGGTTAAAGTCTCACAGAGAACTATTTATTTATAAAATATTTTTATTTTATATTTATTAAATATCTTTTTATTATCTATATCTATTTATTAAATATATTTTGCATAAATGGTACCTGGTAGTACTAATCATTCCCAGCCTCCATGGGAAAGCTGAAATATTCCAAAGAGGTAGGTAAATAAGTAAAAGGCACATGGAGGCCTGCAGGTTGAGTGAACTCTCAAGACATTTTTTGTAGCTTCTCATAGCCTCACTAGATTCCTCCACCCAATTAAAGCTGAAATTGAGGAACATAGAAGAAATTCTTGGCTATTGTAGTAAAAAGAAACAATACACAACGACTTCAGGTATGACCAAGGAAAAGTACAAATCTCTTATCTCTAAGAGAATCTTGTCTTTTGTCTCTATGTTTCTTCATATATTTTATGTTTTATTCTCAGCAGTATTTTTAAAAAGAATTTATTTTAAACAGGGCTTCTTTGTTCACATGAAATTTATGACAGACACTGTGGTGTTCTCGGGGGGGAAAAAAAAACACCTCCAAAAGATAACATTTACTTTCTAAGCTTCAGAACCTGTGACTATCTCTTTATAGTCAAAAGACTAAATTCTACCTTAGTTAGAAAAAGGATCTTTGCAGATTTATGAAGTTAAGTATTTTGAGATGAGGAGATCCTTTTGGCCCCTAAACGCTAACACAAATGTTGGCAAAGGGAGATCTCTCACACACCATACACACACACAGACACAGAAAAAAGGTAGATATTGAAGTCATGCAGCCACAAGCCAAAGAGCACCAAAAAATGTCTGCAGCCACTAGAAGCTGTAAGAAGCAAGGAATGGTTTCTTCCACTGAAGCATAGACACCTTAATTTCAGACTCTGGTCTTCAGAACCATGGGAAAATACACTTCTGTTTTTTGATGCCACCAAGTTTGTAGTAACTTGGTACAGCAGCCCTACAAAACTACTTAAACTGTTTCAGGTCTTAAATTCAATTTTCTATAATATGTTAAGGAGAAAACTTTAAAGTCTATTACAATATTTTATTGTTTAAGTTCAGAACTGACATTCTTCATTTCACAAAGATTTGTTTGAAATGGTCATCTTTCAGCAAGACAAAGGAAGGCAGAGGCAAATTATTAAAAGTGATATGACTCCCGTTCCAAACCTCAAAGTAGTTTCTGCTCAAATGCATATTGATTATGAACCAACAAAGTCAGTGTTTATTGAAATCTATTAATGGTTGGGCAGACATTTGACTCTCACTAATTTTAGTTGCACGAAATTTCTTTTATTCATCTACAAATTAAAAGAACTCTTGATTGGAGAGAAGCCATAATAAACCCAAGTCCCATGGAAGTGAAGTTTTACTTACCTACACCTTCTAAGAGGGGCAGGGGGAGAGGGAGAGAGAATCTCAAGCAAACTCCACAATGAGTGCAGAGCCTGATGCGGGGCTTGATCTCATGACCCTGAGATCATGACCTGAGCTGAAAGCAAGAGTCAGACATTCAACCAACTGGGCCGCCTAGGAGCCCCTATACCTCCTAATTTTATATTCCTACTGCAAGTTAAAGTACATGTATGTAATTGAGAAAATCAGATTTCATAATAATAAATACCAAATAATTATATTGCTTTAAAAATAGTTTGAACAATTCTCATCAGATTTTTATAGACATTATCCTAGATCTTTACAATGGTTTTGAAAATTAGATTTTAGATACTTCCATTTTAGAAATCAGTAAAGTGAGAATTAGACTGTTATTTGCTGAAGGTTATAAAGCCAAAAAGATAGAAACTAAAAATGTTCTGACTTTCTGGCCTATGTTCTTTCCACTATACTCTACTTCCTCTTTAAACTCTGACACCTGCTCCCATATATTGTTTGAAAATGGAAAAAGACCTTAAACTAAAGCTTCACTTTCTTTGTCCTTTTCTTCCTTTTCCCCCTCTCCTTCCTCCTTTTTTTTTTTCCCTCTTTTCTTCTTCCTCCCTTTCTCATAAAAGAGTCTTTGACTTGGAGATATAATTAAAATTGTCATTTTTTCTGTAACAAAACATGTACTGAATTCCTATATACATGTTTACCTGCTTAGTGTTAAAATTGACATTAGTACCCAATTTTCTTGTACTTCATTTGTGTGCTGCATTCCAAGGTACTTTGTCCTAAAACTCTCATAAAGATCACACTGACTCCCAGAAATAGATGTGCATAAATAGAGCAGAGTGATCCTTGAGGAGCCAAAGTAATACAATAGAGCAAAGCTATTCTTTTCAACAAATGGTGCTGCCACAACTGGATGGCCTCATGCAAAAAGATGAATCTGAAAGCCAACCTCACAACCTTCACAAAATATATCACAGATCTATGTATTAAACACAAAACTCTAAAATGCTAAGAAGATCACATAGGAGAAAACCTAGATGACCTTGGATTTGGTGATGGCTTTATAGATCAACATCAAAGGCATGATCCATGGAAGAAACCATTGATAAGCTGGACTTCTTTAAAATTTAAAACTCTGTTCTGCAAAAGACACTGTCAAGAGAATTAGAAGACAAGCAACAGACTGGGAGAAAATACTTGCAAAAGACATACCTGATAAGGGTCTAATTTCCAAATTATATGAACATTTAAAACTCAATAAGGAAATAACCTGATTTTCAAAAGGGTGAAACAACTTAAACAGACAATCATCAAATAAGATAGACACATGGAAAATGGGCATATACCATAATGATATCACATATCATCAGAGAAATTCAAATTAAAAGAATGAAATATTGCTACATACCTATTAGAATGGCCCAAATCTGGAACACTGACAATACCAAATGCTAGCAAAGGATGTGGAGCAACAGGAACTCTCATTCACTGTTGGTGGGAATGCAGACTAGTACAGCCACTTGGGAAGAGAGTTTGCAGTTTTTTCCAAAATGAAACATATTCTTAACATATGATCCAGAATTGTACTCCTTGTTATTTACCTAAAGAAACTGAAAACTTAGGTTTACACAAAAACCTGTGCATAGATGTTTATAGCAGCTTTATTCATAATTATCAAAACTTAGAAGCAATCAAGATGCCTTTTAGTAGGTGAATGAGTAAAATGTGGTACAATCAGACAATGGAATATAAACCAGTGCAACAAGAATGGGAGCTAACAAGTCATGAAGATACATGGAGGACACCGGAATGTGTATTACTAAGTAAAAACAATTTGAGAAAGCTGCATAATGTATCATTCCACATGTATCCCCTGGAATAGGCAAAACTATGCAGACAGTAAAAAATTCAGTGGTTTCCAGAGCTTAAGGGAGAGAGAGGCTAGACAGAGCACAGAAGATTTTTAAGGCATTAAAACTACCCTTATGATACTCTAACAATGGATAACATCATTATACATTTGTCCAAACCCATGGAATGTACACCACAAGTAAACCCGGAACTACAGACTATAGATGATTATGATGTGTCAGTGTAGGCTCAACCGTTTTAACAAATGTATCATTGCTGGTGGGGGATGTTGGTAACCTGGAAAGCTATGCATGTGTGAGGGCAGAAGATACATGAAAAATCTTTACACCTTCTTAATTTTCTTGTGAATCTAAAATTGCTATAAAAAATTTTTAAAGAGATCACATTTACTAGGGTACCTTGTATGCCTCAGTCATTTAAGCATCCAACTATTGATTTCAGCTCAGGTCATGATCTCAGGGCCATAGGATTGAGGCCCGCATTGGGCTCCATGCTGGGCGTGAAGCCTGCTTCTCTCTCTCTCTCTCCCGCTCTCAAAAATAAATAAATAAATAAATAAATAAAATCACATTTACATAGGGTATTTAATCTTCTGATCTTGACCTTGTTTTTCACTGTCTAGCTCAGAAATGGTATAATATCTTTCCAATTGCTCAAATTACAAATCTCTAAATCACCTGCAACTTTATTCCCCAATACCCAAGTTTCTTTGACACTGCATCCAGCTAGTAAAATTCTATCAATTTTAAGAGTGGGAGTCATAGACCAGTTGAAAATATAAGAAAAACTCATACCTGGGGTGACAAGGTGGCACAATCGGTTAAACATCCAACTTCATTTTGGTTCAGGTCATGATCTTGGGGTCCTGGGATGAAGGCCTTTGTCCAGCTCAGCACGAAGTCTACTTAAGACCCCCCCTCCCTCTGTTCCACTCCTCCATGCTCTCTCTCTCTCTAAAACAAATAAATCTTAAAACAACAACAACAACAACAACCACGTACAACCAAAAGACACTCACACAAAAGAATACATGCGCACAGCTTCAGGGACTTCACAGATATCTCAGAAGGCATCCTTCGACCATGTCTTATAAACCCTGCTCTGCTAAGCATTTTCTCCTTGTGTCTCAGGTTTGCACCCACACTCTGTACTTCAGTTTTCTTCATGTTTCATCTGAATTATAGTTTAGTGTCTCAACCGATTCTCCGACTCCTGTCTCTAATCTATTCATTAACCAGATGCCATGATAAACTTTCTAAAGTGGGTATCAGAGCACACCTGCTTCTGTCAGTGCCTCCGGGAGCCAGCTCATACTGGCAGGCAAAGTACTGAGTTTAGGGATAGCCGGTTGGTACCTTAAAATCAGTCTTGGAGGAGTATTTACATATGAAAATTGGTAAACACTATAAATCCAGCTTTTTATTTTAGAGAACAGGTTTAACAGCATAATACTGCATATAATTTTAAATTCTGGTGTTTCCCATTGTTTACAGTTCAAACTCCTAGCATGTTAGGGCCCTGTAATCTGGTCTTCTATGTCATTTCCAGCTCCATATCCCTCTGCTCTCCATGGCCAAAGCTACAATCTCTAGCCATACCAAGCTACTCATAGCCCCAGATTATACTAAGTGATTTCCCATATCTGTAACCCAGAATGGACCAGTCCTAATACCAAGAATCCTTCTTCTCAAAAGGAGGATTTTCTTCAAAGTTGATCATAAAGATCGCCCTTTCTGACCAATCTTCCCTAATATTCCTACTCACAATCCATCCCTACTCTGTTCCTTTACCCCTCCCATGACATTTAACAATTGTTTAATAAAAATTTATTGAGACCCTCTAGGCAACAGCGATAAATTTCTGTCTGTTCTAAATGTATTATAAGTTCCTTCTAGACAAAGAGGGTATTTATCTTTTGATTCCCAAGATTGACTCTCCATCCTAAGTATAGAACTTTATCCAATGCAGATGTGATTTGCATACATTTGTTGAATTTATTATTTTAAAGATTTTATTTACTTGACAGAGCATATGAGCAAGGGGAGGAACAGGGGGAGAAGCAGGCTGCCTGCTAAGCAGAGAGTCCAAGATGGGGCTGGATCCCAGAACACTGGGATCATGACCTGAGCCAAAGGCAGACACTTAATCAACAGAGCCACTCGGGTGCCCCAAGTTTGTTGAATTTAATCAAAACCCTATATGGTTCTAGTATAATTCAACATCTCATTTAATTTGTATTAGGGTTCCAGGTAGTAAAGCTTGAATGAAGGTGCTATATAAGTCTGTACAACAGTAGAAAAGAGTTATTAACTTTTAACAAAGTAGTAGAGAGTATTTATGGTATGATACATTTGTTTTCAAGGCACATAGAGAGTACTTCTGGGTAATTCATTTCTTGTTCTGAAGGTTAATTTATGACGTTCCTTTATGACATTATTTAACTATGTGCTGAGAACCCCTACTGAGGACAGACATTGGTAAAACTACTCTCAGGGGCAGATCTGAGAATCTCTGGTTTTGCCTAGCTTTGGGGGATATTAACCAAGCAAGATGTCACATCTTCCCTATGACTCATTCCTCACAGCAGTCAGGAAGAATGAATATTTCTATTCCTAAATTCCCAAAGAGGAAAGTAAGGCAAAAGAAGACTGTGTGGTTTGTTCATAGTTAGCAGGAAATGTGCATAGCATATGCACTGACACAAAGCAACCAGACAGCATTTTAATTGCTCATCTAACCTCCGGAAAGAGTCACCATCTGTTGAAATTCTGAAGATTAAAAGATATAAAACCTGACAAAAAACTGAAAGCACAAAATAAACCGTAGAGCCCAGTCACAAATCTTGGAAAACATCCACAGTAAAATGCAATTTATTACAAATAAGGAAAAGAATAATACCCCCAATTAAAAGAGAGTGCCAGGGAGCATTCATACGGCGATAGAACACAAGATGAAATAGTGTTTTAACCTTTGAAAGTCAGTCTACAATGAAAGCCTTGTTATCTGTGGTGAAGGTAATGCCCTTCCCATCTCCCTAGATGGGATATGTCCCTAAAAACAGCCTTATTTTTATCAATGACATTAGTTTCAGTCAAATTATTAAAGGCTACATGACATTTGACCATCGGCACAGAGACAAGCTCTTCATCTCTGGAAATTCAGTTTTGCCACATATCAATTTTTACTATGTATTTTTTAAAACCCCATTTTGTAAGTAAAAATTGCAAATAATAAAACTGCACTTCAGTCTCCCATGTACTTCTTTGTGCACAGCAGAGTCCTCCAAGTGTTGAAAGTCTAACTAGTGAAACAGATGTTAATGTGTTGACCTTACCTCAAATCTATACTCTGCTTCGTGAAATCATGATTGATTGATTATACAATCATCAGGTGAAATGTCAACTGAATCCCTCCTTTAAATATAATCACCATTCAGTAGACATTTGTTAATATTAGGAGTTAATACTCATTTTGGCAGTCTAAAAGTTTTACATTATTAATCCCCTTAATCCTCACCACATCTCTATAAGATCAGTGACATCATTAGCATTTTACATTTGAGGAAACTAAGGCATCAATTTTTTTTTAATATGCTCAATATCAGCTAGTAATTCTTAAAGTTGGAATTCCGACGTAGTCAGTCTGATACCAACACCCACCCTTAAACTCTACTTGAAACAAATAAACAAAAAAAGGTTCTAATAAAAATGTTAGCAATATATGTTATTTATTAACTCACATGTGGAAGTTAATAACAGAAGTGGAACATTCTAGATGATTTTTGTTGTTGTTGTTAGAAACTGAGTGACAGCATTCACAATGTTCTCAAACTAGACAGATTAAGTTAAAACTAATAATTATGAAGTGCCTACAATGTGCCAGGTAACCTGTGCTACTTGGAATCTGAAAAGTAACCAGGCATAATCTTTCCCTCAGGAGTTTTAGAATTGGGAGGAGGCAGATTCGTAAACAGAACATAGCTGTCTGGTTTAGGGCTATGGCAGGAATTCTCAGAACCCAAGAGAGGACACAGGGTACCATGTCATCCCCACAGGAGGGACCAGGGAAGGAAGCTAAGAGCAGGTGTTGCTTGGTTGGATACTGCAGTAGACAGAATAATACCTGCCCCCCAAATATGGCCATGTGCTTTTTTTTATCCTCGAAACCTGTGAATTTGTTACATTTCATGGCAAAATGGACTTTGCCTATGTTAAGGATCTTGAGATGGGGAGATTATCCTGTCTTATGCAGGTGGACCCAACATAATCACAAATATATTTATAGGAAAGATGGGGGGGAACAGGAGAAAGAGGAAATGTAAAAATAGAAGCAGACGCTAGAGTGAAGTCATTCTTGGCTTGAAGATGATAGAAGGCTGCAGGTGAAGAAATGAGGGCAGGCTCTCAACACTGGAAAAGATGAAGAACAGATTTAGTCCCAGAGCCCCCAGAAGGACCACAGCCCTGCCACCCTGGTTTTAGCCTCACAATACCCATTTCAGACTTCTGAGCTCCAGAACTATCACGTAATAAGTGTGTCTTGTTTCAAGGCACCAAGTATGGTAATTTACCAAGCAGCCATTTGTTATGGTAATTACCAAGTGGTAATTTGTATTAGCAGCATTAGAAAACTGATACCTGCTTCAGATTTCAGGTCTCACATGGAGTGTCAACATGACACGTTGTCACTGGCCACTCGTACAAATGTTTCCCTCTTATTCTCTCTTATATCACCGTGGGTTTGTTTTTGCATGGACTTTAATGACATTTTAACTATGCAATTATTGTTTTACTCATTTAATGTTTCTTCTCCCTTGAGCTGTAAATATGAGAGCAGTAATATGCGTTGCCTCGTACAACATATAATACATGCGGGGGAACTCAGTGATGTTCGGTGATGAGGGAAAGAAAATAGGAACAAGCTGAAGCTTGCCATGCTTCAACCTAGTAGGTGAAGATGAGCAGATGGGCCCATTCAGGAAACAGAAAGTTCTCCATGTGTCTGGAGCCAGAGGAGAAGGAAGGATGAGAAAGTTGGAGCAGGGTTCTGCTCAATAGCATGGGCTTCATGACTTCATTCTACAAACAAAAAATGCCATGCCAAGATTTTTTTTAACTACATCAGATTTGTTTTATTAAAAAAAAAAAAAATCGTCCTCACAGTATTATAATTGGAAGGAACCAAGACTAGAAGCCCAAAAGACTTTTGCATTGGCCTGATATGGAAATTATGAGTCTGAGCCAAAGTGATGAAGAGATGAAGGAAAGGCAACAAATTTACATAATAAAAAGAAGTCACTTGTTTTCTTTTAAAAGGCATATACTCGGCAAAAATAAAGAACACATCTTAATTTAAGTAAACAATTTTGCTAGTCTTTTAGTTACTATTTTAGCTCAATAATTTAGATTTCTAGAGAATTTTGAGTCTTCAGAGTTCTAAGGACATTTTTCGCATAAAACAGCATTTCACAAACTTTACTCAAAAATGAACTTGACTCATAATTTTCTTACCACAGGTTTATCATCTTCACTATTCTGTATATCATATTTTTGCTTAAAGCAACATTAAATCAACAATTTCAAGAAGTCAGCCTCATCCTAAGCAAGATCAATAAAACCACAATTCAGGGTGCCACCTGTATTTTTCTGAAATGTATAAAAATAAATATTTAACTATGAAAATAAGTGTTAACTGCTTACTATGTAAAGGCATCTAACTGTGTCACCACCACAGGGGCCACACTATGGTTGATATGGAGAATAGCTAATCTGTCTGGGCATGCCTCTCTAAAAATGGAACAAAACAAGTTTGCAAAAGAAAAACAAAACTATGAGTTAACACTTTCATTCAATTCTCAAGGCCACCTTTGATTTGGTTCCACGCTTAAGTCATTGAACAGTATCTAACGTAGTCATCTCAGAAACTAGAGCAATTGCCGGTGCATCTAAAGGGTCTCTTTTCTACCCCTATATTCTACTACTACACCAGCTTCCAAGCTTTGTGCTAAATTACTCCAATGGAAATCATTTTCTATTACCAGTAAAAATGATAAAAATCAGAGATTTTTAGAATTACTTTTTATTTATTAGCCTGTGGACCAGTACAGAACAGGATGTTTTCTCTGAGTAAAATCTAGGTCTTCCGCTATCTTCTGGGTTAGTTATATTTTTCAACAATTTTCTAAGTCTTTTTTTTCCTGTTGTTTTGGTTTGCTTTGTTTCACCGTGCTGTGCATATGGCTACAACAGGGGGAGCTACAACATGTCACCCAATCCGCTAAAATATTCTAGGCTATAAAGGGTAGAATATTCTACTGCAGAATGAATGTCAACCGTCTGAAATCTGGGTAAGCTGAAATTGAAAACATTTCATAAGGACATATTTCTCAAAATATCCCTTCAAGTCAACACAATGTAAATTTAATTTCAAATATTTTAATCACTAGGTTTAGATGTGAAACTGTAAATTCGAAGTAAACAAGTGTAAAGTTTTGCTCTTGGAATTTCTCCTTTCATTCTAACTTTATGACACTGACATTTACTGCATATGCATGATGAATTAATCGACTCAAGTGTCCCTTTACAAAACCATTGTCGTGTAACTAAGTCAGACATAATTCAGCCAAATCTCATTGTTTTCTGTTTGTATTATTTTGGGATATGTAGTTGAGCAGGTTGAACCTCAATTTACCTTCACAGATAATATTTTTTAAATTGCTAAGCTTCAATAGTGCAAGTAAGAGAGCCATTTAATCTGCTTAAACGTGAAAAAAAAAGCCACCTGCCTCAGGAGTTTGAAAAAATATTCCTTAAATGCAGTATTTGCAAAGAAACAGGGGGATGACTAATTAAACTTTTTTCAGCATCTATGCCTCACTACTACTTTAATTCCACACAGACACATTTAAATGTATAGTAATTATAATTACTTTCATACTTACAGCAAATTAAAAATACTTATAAATTTAAATATACTTAAAATACTCATAAGGATGTGTGTATAAACCTAAAATATTCTCCTAGGAACTATATTTAAAAATACTTTGTGGATGTTTCTCATAGCTTACCGTTTCACCATGAGAATTAACTTTCTTCCTCAAAGTAATATAAAAACAGATAAAATATGGACACTATATGAATGCTATTTTGCTGTGTAATACCATAAATACATAGTTTTAAACTAGAGAGAGATATCAGAAATAGAATTTAAAATTAAATACAAAAAGCTAACAGTACAAAATACCTACTATATCAAAACAGAGGTAAAATGTTAATTTATATTTTATATATAGACATTTATTTTATCTTTATAGGTTTAAAAATACAATTCTTCTCAGTAACTTTAATGGATATATTCACGTAAATATATCTTTAAATTTTTGAAAAATAAGTTGTTTTGGAAATATTTTAAATATATGTAATACTTTAATATGTATTATATGTGTTATAAATACACCCTCGTACACACATATAATTTCCTCTTTTATCACATAATGAAAATGTACATTATGAGTTTATCATTTCCATAATCAAAACCCAGCCCTGTTTAAATCTGGAAAGCCTATCTCATGACACTGACCTTTTGGTATTTAAGATAGAAATTCTATCTTCTCTACACACATCAACTTAATTTTTTGCACTTCTATTTTAAGAATGAAAGCATAATATTCACATAAACAGGTTTCAGAATTGTGGTTTCTTAAACTCCCACTCCCATCAGTGTTTCTCTTGCTGTTTCTGAGCCTTTTACACCAAAGTTATTTATAGCAATATACACCTAAACATTAATAATATGTTGGGTTTGCTTAGTTTTCTAAAATTCCAGCCAAGTAAATTAGAAATAATGATGCCTCTTAAACTCTGAGGTTAATTAAAATCTGCATATACTTTTGGTAATTAAAATTTTTTTTTAACCTAAAGACTTAAAGAAAATAGTGATTAAAATAACTTATAATCAAAATACAGAGGAAGAAATATTTAAAGAGGATAAAATTAATTTGGCTAATTTTGCATTTGAATAATCAGGAAAAAATTCTCTGACAACTTTTATCCTCCTATGTATTTAAAAATCTCTGATTAAAATAGTAATTTGTAGTCACTAGAGAAAACCTGGAAACTACAAAAAATAATGAGGAGGGAAATGACACATGATGGCTCCAAAGAGAAAATAACCATCCCCAGTTTGATTATATCCCCACCCAAAAGTTCACAGACATGTTCTGACTCATACATACATACATACACACATTTTTTTCTTGTGTAGCTAAGATTACAATATAAAGTACAGACTTTGCAAATGTTATTATTTTTCTAACCATTCTGGTATTTTTGGTAATTTAATTTTAATGTTCAAAGAATACAAACAGTATTTCAAACTGATATATAAAAATTTATCTTAATTATAATTACTATACATTTAAATGTGTCTGTGTGGAATTAAAGTAGTAGTGAGGCATAGATGCTGAAAAAAGTTTAATTAGTCACCCCCCTGTTTCTTTGCAAATACTGCATTTAAGGAAATAAGATAAATTATTATATATATTATATATATTATATATATATCTTATATATAAAAATTTATCTTATTTATAGGTCATTTCCTATTTTACCCATTTTGATGACGCTATAACATAACATGCTTGTGAATTTTTTCCTATGAATCATTATGTTTAAACTTTTTTAAAAAATTTAAATGTAATTAGCTGACATATAGTAACCATTAGTTTCAGATATAGTGTTCAGTAATTCATCAGTTGTGTATAAATACCAGTGCTCACCACATCAGAAGCCCTCCTTAATGCCCATCACCCAGTTACCCCATCCTCCACCCGCTTCCCCACATCTTTTCTCTTTCCAACATTATAGCTGTCGTGGTAGACCAGTTCACCCTTTAATGGCTGTGTTGCCAGCCCCTAAGCCAAATGTTCCGCATTCCCTTTCCCCGCCTACAATCAAAACTCCACCTAATTGCCAGAGGGGTCTTCTTAAAAAAAACGAACAGGCTGGCATTTTCTGCCTTAAACTTTATAGTGGCTGCTCATTGCTTCTAAGATACCACTGAACTGCTTATGCTCAGAATCTGCCTGTTTACCTTCCCCTCAAATCTATCTCATCTTGAGCTAGATTCCTCTTCCCTTATCAAGCTCCTCTTGTTCAAGGATTCTTGCAGTTTCTCCTTGGTGCCAGTTGAAAATCTTTCCAAAATGCAACCTTCTCCTATACCATTCATCCATGTAGAGCAGTTCTTTCCTTCCTCATGTACCCAACTTTGATATATCCTTCATGTCTTACTCTAAATGCTACTTCCTACTTCCTTAGGGAAAACACATCTTATACCCCTTCCCAGCTCCCCGAAATTTTTCATAACACTTACCAAGATAGTAAATTTGTATGTACATATATATGTAGTTATTTTTACTTTGCAGTCTTTAACTTGTTTTATACACCTTTCTGCATCATGTTGTTCTTTTGGAGTTTTGTGCCTTATTAAAGCTATACTTTTTAAGGAGTCAAAAATGTTTACTTCCTCTTGTATGTGTCTTTTTTTCTCTGTTTTAAGAAACCATCCTCTGTATCTCAATTTTATATGCAGTCTCTAGTGTTTTTGTACGATGTTTAATTTTTTACACTTATGTTTTGTATTTAATGTTAATCCATCTATAATATGTTTATGTATGGGCATAAAATGTGGGATCATTTTTTTTCTCCCAAGATGAATAGCAAGTTGACTAAGCATAAATTAATAAGTAGTCCATTTTCCCAGTAAATTGAACTATTATTTTGGTATGTAATAAATTCTCATACTTAATAGGTATATTCCTGAATTTCTATATTTTCTACTGTTTATTTCTATATTGACATTATGTTGATATGATTACAAAGGCTTTATTTATTTATTTATTTATTTATTTTGGCCCTCTGATAAGGCAGAGCCATACTCTCATTCTTGTTAATATATTCTGGTCCTATCTTAACATTTAATCTACTATATGTATTTAAGTTTGTTTTATTCAATATTTTCTACCTAAAAATAAACTTGTTGGCTTGTTGTGATTCTAATTGGAATTGCATAATATTTATCTGTTAATTTCTGGAGAACTTATATTTTATGATAGTGAGTCTTACCATTCAAGATCTTCGCAGGTCCCCCAAGTATTTTATTTTGATGAACAAATAAGAGCTTACTTGGGTTTGGATTTTTATGTTGCAGTTCTTTTCTCTTAGTAATTTCAAAATCTTATATCATTGTCTTTGAAGTCAGTTGTGAATAAGATGTCCAGCATCAATCTGATTTTCTGTTCTTCTGTAGATTATTTATTTTTTTCTGCATGGATGCCTGCAAACTTGAGAGTCTTCCCAAATTTGCCTAGGTGAGTGCATTTACTCATTCATCCTGTGTAGAATTTATTAAGTCCTTTCAATTGGCAATGCAGATCTTCCTTCAGCTCAAAAAAAAATCTTCTATTATTTGCTTGATTATTCCCTCTCTGACATTTGTTCCATTCTCCTCCTGCAATCCCCATTTTTCACTTTTTAATTTTCTTGGATCTATCCACTAACTCCCTTATAGTTTCCATTTTATACCTTCAATCTATTTATACTTCCCTCTGTGCTTTGGGATAGTTCTTCAATTTGATCTTCAGGCTAATAATTCAGGTTTCAGTGGAAATCATCCTCTCCTTCATTTATATACTGTATTGAATAGTTATGAAAAATCAAGTTTTAGCTCCAAAAAGTGCTCTTATTTTTCTCTTCAATTTATTTTTTGTCTCCTCCAGAAGCTCTATTTCACTTGGGATGGATTCCATTTATTCTGATCAATCTTCCTATTTCTGGCTTTTAGTCCCCTTAGATAGGTGTTTTTTTTTCCCCCTTTGTCTGCTTATAAGGGTTCTGCCCAACATTGAAGTTCCTTAAGTGAAAGCATTCTCCTAGGCAATGGAAGGTAATGAGTCCTACCCACGTGTGATGATGGTATAGACACAGGCAGGCTGCCAATTTGTGGATGAGGTCTCTGCAAAAAGATTGTAGGGACAATGAGAGCCTTCTTTATGAACATCTACACTTCTTTAAGGGGCAAGCTCTTACTGGGACCCACTACTCTGATTTTATACTGAGACTCAAACTATTCTCTAGTTGTTCTCCTAGACTATTGTGAAGAAATCCCAGTACCAATTTTCTACACCAAGATGCCAACAAGATAGAGCATTGTTTGTCCACATCTGCCTATAACCCTATAGTCATTTATATCAATAGAGACAAATACCATGGATTTAGGTTATAGAAACAAGAAGATGGACAGAGAGTTGTGTTTGGGTCACTATGTTCCCAGAATGTCCCTCCCAAGTATATATATTTTTTAATTTATTTTCAGCGTAACAATATTCATTGTTTTTGCACCACACCCAGTGCTCTATGCAATCTGTGTCCTCTCCAATACCCACCACCTGGTTCCCCCAAACTCCCACCCCCCCACCTCTTCAAAACCCTCAGATTGTTTTTCAGAGTCCATAGTCTCTCATGGTTCACCTCCCCTTCCAATTTCCCTCAACTCCCTTCTCCTCTCCATCTCCCCTTGTCCTCCATGCTATTTGTTATGCTCCACAAATAAGTGAAGCCATATGATAATTGACTCTTTCTGCTTGACTTATTTCACTCAGCATAATCTCTTCCAGTCATCCATGTTGCTACAAAAGTTGGGTATTCATCCTTTCTGATGGAGGCATAATACTCCATAGTGTATATGGACCACATCTTCCTTATCCATTCGTCCATTGAAGGGCATCTTGGTTCTTTCCACAGTTTGGCAACCGTGGCCATTGCTGCTATAAACATTGGGGTACATATGGCCCTTCTTTTCACTACATCTGTATCTTCTTCCCAAGTATTTTTTAAAGTTTGTCTTTTCTTTCTTTATGTTCTATCTGCCCTAAGAAGGCAAAACCGTGCCCATCTTACTCACTATTGTATATCCAGGACCCAGCACAACACCTGAATCACATAAAATAAGGCCTTAATTTATAAGATAAATGAATGTTTCTGATAATAATCCTTAAAGAATATTTTTCAATTAAATATTTAGAGCTATGCTCACTTCTTCTCATTCTTCTTTTTTTAAAGATTTATTTATTATTTTAGAGAGTGTGTGGGATAGGGAAGAGTGGCAGAGGGAGAGGGAGCTGAGCACAGAGCCCCACACAGGGCTCAATCCGATGACCCTGAGATGATGACCTGAGACAAAACCAAGAGTTGGATGCTTAACTGACTATACCACACAGGGGCCCCTTTTCACTATTTTTTTATATTGTATTTAAACTTAGAAAGATCTTTCTAGAGCAGATATTTGCTAAACTATTACATGTAGATTCGTCAGGATTTTTCCTGTTATCAGACAGAGCAGAGCTTTTTTTCATCTTAATGACTCACGGACTTCCCTTGGGCCCATCAAAGATGAGCTAGAGCTTCCTTGTTCTGCCCCCATATGCTCCCCTCAGAAAAGGACATGTTTGTATGTATCTCAGGAACAATCTCAGTTCAGTTTCCCCATAGAATTAAATAGCCCTGAGGAAACCATGTAGTTAGAATTAGATGAGCAACATATGACTATGTTTTTTAAAACACACCCTGGAGAACTTGTTTTCTGTTGCTTGTTTATTTATTTATTTTTTTTAAACTCAGGGAGCTTGAGAATGTTAACTGCTTTGCCAGTCAAGAACAGGTGCAAATTCAGTGATCAGGTGACTCTGCTGCCTTGAAAAAGACTAACTATTCTTGTTCCTAATAGATCCAAAGAAAAAATGACAATATGTTCTGAACTTATCAGTGAATTTCCATATACATTAAAGAAGAGAATTTTTATGTTACAGCTCTTCCAACACTACTGTGCTCTTCTCATACACATCTTGGCCAGGTCTTCTAAATCAATAGGTTATGAAGAGCTTTTACAAACCCCAATGATGAGATTGTATCCCATACCAATTAAATCAAAATCTCTGGAAGTAGAGCCCAAGCATCTGCATTTCTTAAAGCTCCCCAAGTCATTCCAATGTGTGGCCATGTTGGAGAACCTGGACACTAGATACATACTACATCAAGTGTTGTCTGAGGACTAGCAGCATTGACATGACCAGGGAAATATCAAATCTTGGGCACCATCCCAAAACTGCTGAGTCAGAATCTATAACTGTGGTTAATATCCACTTTTAAATTTAAGAAGCACAGAGCTAGACCACCTGGTTTATCTCACTGCTCTTGATCTCTGCAAACTGGCTGATTCTAAGAATTCATTCAGAGGTGTTCATTCAGTGTTGGTTCTATGTCAAGCATCTTGCTAAACAGATCCACTGTTTGGATAGGTGTAGATTTTTTGAAGTCACTGGAACAATGTAGAGTAACACACATTTTTTTTTTTAAAGATTTTATTTATTTATTTGACAGAGAGAAATCACAAGTAGTTGGAGAGGCAGGCAGAGAGAGAGAGGAGGAGGAAGCAGGCTCCCTGCTGAGCAGAGAGCCCCATGCGGGACTCGATCCCAGGACCCTGAGATCATGACCTGAGCCAAAGGCAGCGGCTTAACCCACTGAACCACCCAGGCGCCCAGTAACACACATTTTAAGATATATTAGGTTCACTTTGGTTTCCTTTGGCCCAACAAAATGAATGACTAGAGTTGGATGTTCTACTCAGACAGGCCAACCTCTGGGCAGCCACAAGGACATCATAAACCTCTATGCCCTTTCCCTGGTTGTTTGAAATTTAAGACTTCCTACTCCAAAGAGATCACAAAATATTTGTGTAACCAGACAGTTTAAACAATCTGTTTATATTCTGAGTTCCAAGGTAGTATTGCCTAAGAAAGCAGAAGTCTGCGTAAAAACTGAGATACTTAGTAAGACTCTTGTATATAATCTAGGAATTTGGTTTCTGTCTGGTAGGTAGCCTTTTGGCTGATTTTGTGGGCAGCTTTTTATTTTTTTTTTTCTCAGTTAATTTTTATTTGTTTTAGAAAAACAAATATCCTTGTCTGTTCTTATTATCCTTTTCCTTGCTTGCTAGCTAAATACACTTAAGATAGAACCCCTGACCTTCAGAACTCCCTGTAATGTATCTTCCCTTCTCCTCTTTACTGGCAAACATTAGGGATACCATCATGACTTGGACTTAATCCCCGTAGGACAAAGAGAAAAGCGTAACTACCATAAACCTGATGGTGAATTTTTTCTCTGGTAGAAATGATGCTATAATAGTCATAAAGAATATAAACTCTTAATAATCTTCTTCAGTTAATAAATAGATTTCTCAAACAATCACTACAACATTCTAAGAAAGTACAACATTCTAAGAAAGTATAGCATTGTAGAAGACATGGCCCTTGAAATCAAGGAATTTAAAGGTGATAATTTCTACATCTTATATTAATTTACAATGACTATATACTATACCTATGAATATACTATTTATATGTATATACACACATACATAGAACACATGTACACTGTATATTTTATCCAAATAGCATCTATGCTATTTATCAAGAATTTATAGCAAATAACACATAAATGAATCTATATACTTCCCAGTCTATTGCAAGGATATGTTTCCCTTAATCCCATGATATAGGAGAATCGATTTCTGTACTTGATACTGGAAAAGTTTCAGCTTGACAAACAAGCAAGAAAATTGCTCCCTGACCTTTCTGCAAATATTTTAAAAATGCTTGCAATGTGTAAGTTTCTACCCTGATGCTAGAGTACAGTACTGGGCAAACCAGACAAGGTCCTTCCTTGCCTTCACGGGTATTATATTATCATTTATGGAGACTAGATGGATGGCTAGAGATTAAAAGGAGATCAGAAATAAAATCAAGGAAAAACAAAAATTCTAGCAAAAAGGATAGTGACTGCTACAAGAAGAAGACAGTGTTCTACAAGCAAGGCCTGCATAATGAGGAGCTTCAGCCATGGAAGAACAAGTAGCAGGGCTCTGAAACAGAGATTGGCTTCTCAGGACACAGAAACAAATACAGCCTCACTATATTTGGAGAGTAAGATGTGCTCTGTCTTCTCAAATGCATGATTTTCTAGATCACCTAAAAAAAAAAAATACAACCCTAAAAACTCTAGCATGGAAAGTTTTTTTATGTATCAGGCCTGGAAGGAGCATGATCCTTTATACACATATTTCATCAGCTAGAACCCCATGCCCATTCCTAACTATAAGGGAATCTGAAAACAGCATCAGTGAGTCCAGTAAGAAGAGGAAACAGGTTTACTAATTAGAGAGGTATTACCTACAGAAGTCAGACTTCATTTGATTCCTGACTCTCATAGAAGTCCTAGGTTCAAGAAGACCTGTTCTTCTCTAGCAGTAGCTACTCCAAATTCCAAATCTCCTCTGGAATGTTTATCCAATTCCCACAGTGGAATATCTTAGTACTCCCTTGTGTAATACTGAAACTACTAAAAGAGTTCTACTGAGTCTCCAGTGAGAAAATTATAGAAGGTACCAGAAACTACTTGTCTATTTGGCAGTATCCATCCTCTCCTTCTTCTGCAGGAACACAACACCTGTATTCAGCTTGGGGCATGTTCATTTGGACCAAAGACATTTTTTTCAGCCTCTTGTCACTGGTTGAATTAATTTGAGGCAAGGAAACTGAAAAGAAAAGAAGGTGTATATAACATCTGAGAAGTGTCCTTAACCTCCTTCCTGCTGGCTGGAATGCAGAGGTTGATGGCTGTAGCTGGAGGACACATCTTGAACTGTAAGTTGCAAGATATGCTCAGCATAGCAGAGCAGTAAGTAAAAGGAACTTGGGTCCTTGATGATTTTAGAGCTGCTACACCCATCCTGAGCTTGCCTACATTTATGTAAGAGAAAAACGAATTTATTTTTTAATTAAGTTTCTTTCATTTTAATTCCAGTGTAGTTAACATATAGCATTATATTAGCTTTGGGTGTACAATATAGTGATTCAACAATTCTGTACATTACGCAATGCTTATCATGAGAAGTGTACTCTTCAATCCCCACAATTTATTTTACCCATCCCCCCACCTGCCTGCCCTCTGGGAATCATCAGTTTGTTCTTTACAGTAAAGAGTCTGTTTCTTCATTTATCTTTCTCTTTTTCCCTTTGCTTGTTTGTTTTGTTTCTTAAATTCCACATATGAGTAAAATCATGTGGTATTTGTCTTCCTCTGACTTATTTCACTTAACATTATACTCTTTAGCTCCATTCATGTCCTTGCAAATGGCAAGATTTCATTATTTTTTATGACTAAATAATGTTCCATTATGTACACGTGGACACACATATCCAGTAGCATGTTTATTCTATTTTTCACAGTGGCTGCACCAGTTTGCATTCCCAACAGTGCACCAGGGTTCCTTTTTCTCCATAGCTTTGTCAACACTTGCTATGGCTTGTGTTTTTGATTTTAGCCATTTTGACTGGTGTGAGAAGACATCTCCTTGTAGTTTGGATTTGCATTTCCCTGACGATGAGCGATATTGAGCCTTTCCAAGTATTTGTTGGCCATCTGTATGTCTTCTTTGGAGAAATGTTTGTTCATGTCTTCTGCCCCTTTTTAATTGGATTATTTGGTTTTGGGGTGTTGAGTTGTATTGGCTCTTTATGTATCTTGGACACTAACCCTTTCTCAGATAAGTAATTTGCAAATACCTTCTCCCATTCCATCAGTTGTCTTTTAATTTTCTTGATTTTTTCCTTCACTGTGCAGAAACTTAGGGGCCTGCTCATTTGGACCAAAGACATTTATCAGTTCTGTTTTTCTTTCTTTGCCTCAAGAGACACATCTAGAAAATGTCATGGTCAACGTCATCTTCAATGTCAGAGAAATTAGCGTTTGTGCTCTCTTCTAGAATTTTTATGGTTTCATGTCTCACATTTAGGTCCTTAATTCATTTCTAATTTATTTTTGTGCATAGTGACACAAAGTGGTCCAATTTCCTTCTTTTGCCTGTAGCTGTACAGTTTTCCCAGCACCATTTAGTAAACAGACTATCTTTTTCCCATTGCCTATTCTTTCCTTCTTTGTCAAAGCTTAATTGACCATATAACTGTGGGTCCATTTCTGGGTTTTTATTCTTTTCCATTGATCTATGTGTCTGTTTTTGTGCCAGTACCATACTGCTTTGGTTACTACAGCTTTGGAATATAAATTAAAGTCTGGAATTGTGATACCTCCAGTTTTGTTTCTTTTTTAAAGAATTCTTTAGCTATTTAGGGTCATTTGTGGTTCCATACAAATGTTGGGATTGTTTGTTTTGTTTCTACAAAAAATGCTGTGTGTATTTTGGTATGGATTGCATTAAATCTGTACATTGCCTCAGGTAGTATAGACACTTCAACAATATTTGTTCTTCCAGTCCATATGCATGGAGAATCTTTCCTTTTCTTTGTCATCTTCAATTTCTTTCATCAGTGTTTTATAGTTTTCAGAGTAGTTCTCCAAATTGATAGAATTTGCCTGTGGAGCCATCTTATCCTGGAATTTTGTTCATAGGTAGTTTTTTGGTTACTGATTCAATTTCTTTGCGGTAATTCTTCTGTTCAAATTTTCTATTTCTTCCTGCTTCAATTTTGGGAGGTTATGTGTTTCTAGGAATTTATCTATTTCTTCTAAATTGCCCAATTTGTTAGCATATAGTTTTTTATAAAGTTCTCTTACAATTGTTTGTGTTTCTGTGGTGTTGGTTGTTATTTTACCACTTTCATTTGTGATTTTGTTTATTTGAGCCCTCTTTCTTTTTGATCTCTCTTTTTTTAATGAGTCTGGCTAGAGTTTTATCAAATTTTATTGATCTTTTCAAAGAGTCAGTTTCTGGTTTCACTGCTTTGTTGTTGTTTTTTGGGGTTTGGGGGTTTTGTTTTGTTTTTAGTTTCTACATCATTTATTTCTGCTCTACTCTTTATTATTTCCTTTCTTCTGCTGATGTGGGGGTTTGTTTGCTCTTCCTTTTCTAGCTCCTTTAAGTAAAAGGTTAGGTTGTTTTTTGAGATTTTTCTTGCTTCTTGAGATAGAACTATTGCTATACCTGTTCTTGCTACATCCCAAAGATTTTGGACACTTGCATTTTCATTTTCAGTTGTTAGCATGTAATTTTTTATTTCTTTGATTTCCTGGTTGTCTCTTTCCTTCCATAGCATGTTATTTAACCTTCATGTATTTGTACTCTTTCCAGATTTTTTCTTCTGGTTGATTATTAATTTCATGGCATTATAGTCATAAAAGATACATGGTATGATTTCAATCTTTTTTAATTTTTTGAAACTTGTTTAGTGGCCTAATATGTGATCTATTCTCAATGTCCAAAGAAAAACTGCAAAGTAACTGTAAGACATATAACAAAATAGCAATAAATACATCTATATCAAGAATTATTCTGAATGTATATGTACTAAACATTATAATCAAAAGACAAACGTGACAGAGTAGATTTAAAAAAAAGTAAGACCTATGCTCCCTATAAGAGACTCATCTCGGCCCTAAAGATACCTGTAGATTCAAAATGAGAGGATAGAGAAACATCTGTTATGCAAATGGATAGGAATAGTGATACTTATATTGGGCAAAATAGACTTTAAAACAAAGACTGTAGCAGGAGACAAAGAAGGACACTATATATAATAATGAAGGAAACAATCTAACATGAAGAGATAACAATTGTAAATATTTATGTATCCAATATGAGAGCATGCAACTACATAAAACGGTTAATAAGAAACATAAAGGAACTAGTCGATAGTAATACAATAATAGTAGGGGACTTTCACTCCATTTACATCAATGGATAGATCATCCAAACAGAAAATCAACAAGGAAAAAATGGCTTTATGTGACACACTGAACCAGATGAATTTACCACATATATTTGAGAATATTCATCCTAAAATGGCAGAATACACATTATTTTCAAGTGCACATGGAGAAAAAATAATTTCTGTCATATTTAAGCTATTATTATCTTGGATTTTCTGTCACTTGCTGCCAAAAGTAATTTTTACCAATACACTAACTTTGTACCAAGTTCCATAGTAGATGCTTTATACAGGTTATGTAATTTAGTACAGTAAATTGGGTAGTGTGGATATCATTCTACCCATTTTTCAGATAGCAAAACTGAGACTCAAAGAAATGAAGTAATTGCTTACAACTAGAAAGTGGTGTAAATGGCCTTCTGAAATAGCTATGTCCATCTTGAAGCAATGTTGTTAGCCAATATACCCTATTGTCACCCATGGAATATAATCTATACCAGGCTATAGGTTCAATCTACCTTCAAGGCACTACTTACAGGCACAACAGCAACCTTCCTATACCACACACTTACCATTGCTGCCTCTCTGATGTTATATCCTTTTCTAGGACTTGAGTTTGTGCTTTCTCCTAGTTCATTCTTGCATTGAGCTCTGGTTTTAGTAAATGGGTTCCTGGTTCCTTTTACAATCCCTATATCCCCACCTTAGATTCTTACCTGCCTCTCCAGCTTTCCCTAATCTATGGAGGATCTAATGTCCTGTGCCTCAATCCTAGTTCTTGTGTCTGGATGTTTACTAACTGCATATTTCTCTGATGTGGATGCCTCATCAGCCCTGCTATCTTGCTCTTTTCAACCACAGCCCTGACGTGTCCACATAATCACAGCTAGGAACATGATGAAATAGGTCACAGAGTGCGATTCAGATCTTATAGTCTAGCATTGGCTTGTCTGCAATGAAACATCACCTTTGGTTCTAACTGCTTTGTGACCTGGCCATGTCACCTAACCTATCCCAGGTTCAGTTTTCTCTCACATAAAATGAAATAATAATAATAATCATAACCAACAATAATATTAAACCATAGGCTTTTTGTGGGAATGAGGTATTATGAGTAAAGCATGTAAGGCTAGTATGCAAAATTCCTCAAAAAATGTTTGTTGTAATCCTTTTCATCATCAATGATTCCAAGGTAATTCTGACCTAACCCCATACGTCTTCCCTGTGTGGCTAGGTGGTCCTTTCACTTTTCCTTGTTGACTCTCTAGGCTAACGAATTTTCACAGGGACTACTTTCTATTATTTGTCTATGTGTCCTTTTCCTCTAATAGACTGAAAGCCCCTGAAGGGAATGTACCATGTTTTATTCATTGTTATTTCCTCTAAAATGCAGTGGGCATACGGGTAGATTTGTTGAATTAAGACCACAAAGCCAAAATGACTCATTTTAAAGATAGGAAAATGGAAACTCTGTTAGATAAATATTCTGGCCAAGCCAAAACTGTGTCATATTATATCTCTGTGTTTTCCCGTATATTGTTTTTACAACCTGCAATCTTCAAAAGCAAGATCAGATGCTACTTTATTTAAATATCTTTCCATGAAGTTAATCATTTTTTATCTGCTTCTTTTGAACCTTATTCATGACTGTATCATATTTTTTGATATTTTATGTTCATATCCAATTTCATTATTCCTTATGAAGTCAGATGTTATAGTGACTTAATCAATTATGTGTTATCCTGTAACATCTAATGCAGTTCCTAAAACATGGAAGGTGACAAAAAATGTGTATGGGATTTAATTAGAGAGACTGCATCACATCAGTGTTTTTCTAAATACTCTGTGTGCAGGTAGTCCCATTGTGAAAAATGCAGAGATCGTAATCAAATTTCACTTGGGAGCTTTTCTTAACTCCAGGAAAATTCAATTCTTCCAGATAAGTTGATCACATACAGAGCTTTATAGGATCTTAATCCACCATCCTCCACTCTAGGAGACAAATGCTACAACCCAAACTTCCTGTTGCTTCACAATAATTGAAGAACCACATTCTAGTTAACCACTGCTCTCCCAAATTACTCCCTTGAGTTCTGGAAATCTGTGGGCAGGTTATCAGGCACTCAATTATATAGTCTCATAAGATTCAAAAACCCGATCAGTTAGTTGATTCACTGTTTAGAGGTTGGCAGTTGGGAAATTCAAGATTCTGTAGTGCTTGTCTTCAATCAAATTCAGGATGTCTAAAGTGAGGTTGGCAAAAGGAGAGAAGTAGTCTAATTGAAGAGTGGGAAGATGATAGGAAAACATACATTCATATTTATTTTGCATCAAATCTTTAAAATATCAATCTTTAAAAAATATTTAATGCCAAAATATATCATTGATAAACTAATAAATGTACATATTTTGGAGATGAAAGCTCAAACTTTTTTGTTTTTAAAGATTTTATTTATTTATCGGGGTGGGAGAGAGCGAGCACAGGTAGACAGAATGGCAGGCAGAGGAAGAGAGAGAAGCAGGCTCCCTTCCGAGCAAGGAGCCTGATGTGGGACTCGATCCCAGGATGCTGGGATCATGACCTGAGCTGAAGGCAGCTGCTTAACCAACTGAGCCACCCAGGCATCCCAGCTCAAACATTTTTTACTGATAAAATACACTATCAAAAGTTTTATAAAGTACTACCTGACCTATCGTTATGTGGAGCTATCTTTCTGACTACGAGGAAAAAACCATTATTTTCTTCTCCATGTTAGTGTTTCTTTTTTTTTTTTTTCCCCCTGTCTCTTTTTTATTATCTGACTCTTCGGTTGATTAGGCAATCAATGAAAACATTTTTTGGCAGATCCAAACTTAAAGACTCAGATCTCAATTTTAATTCAGATATATCTCTATGCTGCAAATTCTGATTGGCTACCATGCAAATGCATTCCCTTTCATTTAGCTTGAGTGCTGTGCAGAAGGGAAAGGAAGAAAAGGAAGGAGAGGAGAAAGGAAAGAAGGAAGAAAGGCAGGCTCACTATGTCATTGATCCTCTTCTTATTGCTGTTTTCCACTAGATAAGATGAGAAGTACTTGTAGCTTGGTTAAGCAGGCTGCCAAGCAGGATTGGAAAAATAATCAATGGCAAGACAAGTACGATAGATTTCCACTCCCCCTCACCCTTGTAAAGATGAAACTCAGCAACTCATCTATTTCTTGCTTGTCAATTGCAGAAATAATTGTAAGGACTGAGAACTTTAAGGATGGAAGAAAAAAATGCTTAATGCTTAATTTACTTAAGTAAATGCTTAATTGACTAACTGTAATGTATTTTACATAAATTGGTAAATATCATTACCTTTAGGATGATAGGGGACTGTGATCAAAGGGTGGCAGAATAACATGGAGGAAATGTAGTGAGTACCATAAGTTCTTTCCCTGACCCAAATTTTCCATGTATAATTGATAGAATATAATTATTAAATATTGATGTAATACTTCTCAGTTTACTTTGAGTCACAACTTTCAAAATATTTTTAAGGATAGAAGATGCTAGAACATAAAAAAAATTTATCAGTCTCTAGGAGATAGTGCTTTTTGTTCATAACCTCAACTTAACTACCAAGTGAACTGCTAAGCTTACTGTATTAACTTCTATATTATATTAAATGAGTATATGTAGAACATATGTTTTCAACTTAACAACTACGTAACATACATGAGATTGTCACTCTGGAGCCAGTATTCGACACCTCCCTCAGCAGCTGACTCACTATCCAGCAGGATGTAGGCAACCCTGACTGTCCTTTCGAAGCGCTGGTGATCATATATAGAATCTTGTGACCACACACAAGTAAAAGTGAGGATGGCACCAAAGTGGGTGTTAACCAATTTGTTTATAGAGTGGTGAAGAACCCTCAATTCCGCTTTGAACATAGAGCTAGTGTTCATTTGTTTCCTCGTTGGACTTCTTCCGTCTCTTTATATCATCCATTCAGTAGCCTCCTTGTTAACCATGCTTATGAATATTCCTTTCCAGAGCAAATAGCAGATATCACAGTGGCCAAGATTCCTTGCTGTATTCAGTAATACAGCCTTCAAATTTTAGTTGAGCACTTAAGATCTGGAAAAAAGCAATATTTCTTAGTCTATTTTATAGGTAGGTGTGGCCATGTAACTAAATTCTGACAACATCACTAAATTTGGGCAGAAGTTCTCTGTAGCAAATTTGGGGGACTCTACTGAATATCTCTTGCTTTTTTTTTTTTTTTTAATTTATGCCTTCTTCTATCATACTGCTTGGAATGTCAACTCTGCCATATTGGATTATGAACAAAGACCCCACTTTAGTTGGACAGAGCCTAGATCCCTGAGAACTTCACAGAGCAAAAGCTGTCGTGTTAACTATGTTTTACAGACCACTAGACTTTTGACTGAGAGAGAAATAAACCTCTATCCTCTTTAAACCACTGTTTTGTTATTATTGTTTGTTTCATCAATCACAGCTTAAGTGAATCCTTTCTCATTTACCTCACAAGATACAGCCCTTATGTTAGACCAGAACTCATTCAGATTTTGACCAGTGCACTGAGGATGCTCAGAGCTCTAATCCAAATGCCAGGTCAACTCAGAAACCCATTCCCTACACAGAGTAAAAGGCATAGACTTTTTTTTGTTTTTTTAGGATTTCATTTATTTATTTGAGAGAAAGAGAGAACATAAGAGAGCATGGGGCAGAGCAGAGGGAGAAGCAGACTCCTCGCTGAGCAGGGAACCCAACCTGAGGCTCAGTCCCAGGACCCTGAGATCAGGACCTGAGCTAAAGGCAGAGAGACACTTAACCAACTGAGCCACCCAAGCGCCCAGACATATACATTTTTAAGGGTGATAGTACAACCTTACTTTAAAATATTTCCTTAGTTGGATTTCTTCAATGTCAAAAAATAAATATAATTCATTTAGATATGCAACACTCCTAGGGGTTCACTAACTATTGTAATCTAGACTATTTGTCTAGAATCATATCATCTGTCTTTGACAGAGAATTCTCCACAGAGAATTGTCCTTTTACCATGATGTATGAGGAGACTTGATTGCTAGATGCATTGACATTTTGGGAGGAAACAGTTTGCTGGCAGTGTGGCCCGGAGCTGCTCCTGCTCCTGCCTGCACCCTCACCCAAGGCTGCTCCAGAAAACTCACTGCAAAATGTCACTGGCAGAACAGAAACTGATGAAAGGCTAATTGCCACTTGGAGAGGACAATCTGATTCCAATGGCTATTGCATAATATACGGATTCAAAGTGAATAGCTTCCAAGTTTCCAAGATGAGAAAAGGCTATAAATCCATTTGGGGAGCAAAATAAAGTGTAATATTTTGTCTTTATAACATATCTACTCTCCAAAGAAATGGAAAGAATTTCAAAGATAAGCTAACATCCTCCAAACTATTCTAGAAACATACAAAAAGAGATAATCTGAATTTCTTTTCATTGTGCAATGCTAAACCATTACCAGAATCCTTCTCTTGGCAGGTAATCAGAACACCTACAGTCATTGATTGAGGCCATCTGATATGACTCTTTTCTCTCCTCCTCAAATGTTATTTCTTGAGAAGGATTTATGCACTCAAGAGCTCTGTTCCCATGGGAACCTACAGCCCTCCCTGACCAGGACTTCACTGTCTCAGTCTGTTCCATTTCCTTACAAATTCAAATTCTCTCTTTCTACTTCTCAAACTACAAAGAGCTTCAAGATCTTCAAGATCTTCAAGATCTACCTCTTTAACTCCTCTTCCTCCCCAAACAAGCCAGCTTCTTCCTTGTACTGCAGAATTTCTCAAAAGAGCATTATTATTTGTTGCCTCCACTTCTCTCTCCCTTTCCACATCTTGGCTCCTATAATCTGGGCACTGTCCCCATCTTGAATCAATCTTCTTTATTAGGGTTCACAAATGTGTTAAATGGACTTTTCTTAAGTCTCATTCTGGTCACCACTGATGTCTCTAGCTGATGTCTCATTATGGGCTATTTTCTCCTTGAAATTCTTTCCTCCCTTAGCATCTTTTCAATCTGTAGTGGCCTAGTTCCTCTCTAATTTCTTCTGACTCCACTTTTTTTACTTATTTTTATCCAACATTTAAATGCAAATATTCCCCAAAGTTCACACCTTAGCACTATCATGTTTCTCCCTATGATCTATCCCATCAAAGATACCATTTTAATAATTTTCATGGTTAACTTCATGGCGATAATTCTCAACTAAATTGTCTCAAGCCCTGTAACCTCTTTTAAGCTCCAAACTAGATAACCTCTACATCTTGCATGGTTGTAGTATAAAGCACAGAAATCGAACTATTTCAAACAGAACACACTATTATCCATAATTATCCTATCTATCCTCCTTCCTTTTATGTTTCTCTTCCCAATTAATAACCATTTCATCGTCCTGATTTTTAAGACTTATCATACAAGTGTTATTGTCTACTCCTTTAACTCGTGACCTCTCCTAGCCCTATAACCATTGACTTAATTCTAAATAAGCATAAGAGATTCTCACATAGTGTTGCAGAGGCAAAGATCAAGTATAGGCTTCCTGAGGATGCCTACAAATTGATGTCAGCCCTCAAAACTCTGCCTACACAATGATTCTTATGTTCATTTGCTTATTTGCATTCCCATGGATTCCAGCTCAAGCCCATGTAACTCTTTCATTGTGCATTGTTACAGTCTCCCGAGAGGTCTCCCTCCCTCCACTCTCCTCTCATTTCCTCTACATTGTTTCCATAGTTACCAATTCCAAAAGAAATCTAATCCAGATATTTGTCTGGTTAAAATAAAAAAAAAAAAGGAAAAAGAATAAAAGCCCGTGTTGCCTCTCCCCACCGTACCCCAAACAAAATCCATGTTCCTCCTTGAACTTGAACTTAAATTTCAACACAATTCACTTGTATGCTCGAAAAGATTATTGAGTATATATGTGTTGAAGGTACACAGTCCAAGCCCAAAGCCCTGGAGTTAGCCAGTATCACAAGACCAAAAGTGATTTTAAACAGAGCATACCAAAAAAATCCAGGACACTTGTAAAGTAATATTTTTTTTTTTAAGTCAAGCAGTTGACCAGAGTTCAAAAGTAATTCCAGTCTTTACATGACCAGAAATTCAATTTATATCCCATAGCAAAACATTACAAAAATATTTCTTCTCATGTTCACTAAAATTCCTCTTTTCTCTACAAATTCTCTAGTCTATTTTATTACATCTTTAAAAATTCATCTCCATTATAACCAGGTGGATTTTCAGTTTTTCTCTATGGCTTCAAATTGTGTTGTTTTTAATCAATTACAAGCATTCTTCACTATGAATGCAAACCTAGGAACTCACCCTTTCTGCAGCCGTTCTAGTTCTGTCTGTCCTGCCTTTTGCCACAATTATTCCCACAAAAATGTCAAGAAAAGGTTTGGCAAAGAAAAAAATCATACTTGAATTGAAAAAACACTCACCCCCACACCCCCACCCCGGCCACACACACAAAAGCCACTGGGAAGACAACTTGGGAATGTTCACATACTAAAAAATTGAATCTTCAAATTAAAAAAAAAAAAAAAAAGAACACATACACACACACACAAAGAAATTTCCTTGCTGGAGTTTTCCAGAGCTAAAGGGTGAAGAAGTTGGTCACACCAGATAGGGGTGGCTCCCATGAGAAGGATGCACCTGAGTTGAATGTAAAAGAATGAGTTAATCTGTGGAGAGTAAGGTCAAAGAGCATCATCGTATTTGAGGCAGTTAACAACAGGGTAGACATAGGAGTCAAACAATGGTAGGACCTTTGCCACAAACCTGAGAATGGAACAAAGTTCCAGACCCAGAGCCACAGACTAGCATAAAAAAGAGAAAGCATACCATGGATGGATGATCAGAAGTTAGTAACAACGACCAAGGAAGTAGCCTCTGTGTGTGTTGTTTGGGGGCAGGAGGAGTGAGATAAAGAGTGGAGATGGTAACACAGAAAACAAGACTGAAGAAGGAAACACTACATATGTGTGCAGAGTAACCCCAGAGAGCTGAAGATTTTAGGTGTATCAGGTAATCGAGGGGTCCTATGGTTCTTACTACCTCCTGGACCTGAGATACAGGTAGCTTGTAAGTGGAAGCCCTTCAAGGTGTACTGGGATGCCAGTGTCACTGGGGTACTATCTGCTGGAGAATGGATGGACCACAAAATTCAATTGAAGATGCAGTCTGTTTCCTAATATTTGCAAATGAAGTTAGTGGTGAGTTCCAAGGACAAAAAGGGGGCAGAGGAAACAATGAGTTCATATCTCCTACCTTTCCAGCATTATTTCTCATTGCCTATTCCTATTTTCTTTTAAATTTTTGGCATGTCCCTTAGAGACACAAAATTGCCTGATATATAATCATAAATCTTTGCTCACAACATATCATTATCATTAGTAGAGTGAACCTACTTTATCTTTATTATTTATTATTATTATCTGTATTATTATTGTGTATTTAATTCTTTTTTTTTTTAAAGATTTTATTTATTTATTTGACAGAGAGAGAGAGATTACAAGTAGGCAGAGAGGCAGGCAGAGAGAGAGGGGGAAGCAGGCTATCTGCTGAGCAGAGAGCCTGATACGGGGCTCAATCCCAGGACTCTGAGATCATGACCAGAGCCGAAGGCAGAGGCTTAACCCACTGAGCCACCCAGGCACCCCTATTTAATTCTTTATAATACATAAATATCCGTAAAACCACTAGCCAAACCGATAATCAAATGTAATGCTTAGCATCTACCTATTTCTTCTCCCCCAACTCCCTCCAAGTGGTAAATACTATACTGAATGTTTCTCATTCTCTTAGTTTTGAGAGAGAGAGAGAGAGCATGTATGTATGTGTATTTGGCAACATACTGTTTGATGTTACCTGTTCCTCATTTCATTAAAAAGGTATAATCCTGGGGCGCCTGGGTGGCTCAGTTGGTTAAAGCCTCTGCTTTCGGCTCAGGTCATGATCCCAGGGTCCTGGGATCGGCCCTGCATCGGGCTCCCTGCTCCACAGAGGAGCCTGCTTTCCTTCCTCTCTCTCTGCCTGCCTCTCTGCCTACTTGTGATCTTTGTCTGTCAAATAAATTTAAAAAAAAAAAAAAAAAAAAAAAAGGTAATCCTGTGAGAAGGCCTCAATGGCTTGCTTTTATTATTCAGTAGTCAATTCAAAATTTGTCCATGCTGTTGTGTTTAGTCATAGATCATTTATTTTCATGGCTATATACAAATTCACTGTGTACATGGACTATTCAACTCTCCATTCTGACTACTCCCTGAACACACAAACATCCAGCCTTTTTGCTTTGAATAAAGTTATTCCTCTGTCTTTTCTCCAAGACCACAAGATAATAAAAATATTGGAGGTAGCAGACAAGGACATTAATACAGCCATTAAGGTAAAAGCATGAGTGAATTTATGAGAAATCAGAACAGATAAATGAAATTATAAAAACAAGATGGAAATCTTAGAACTAAAAAATAATGTCTGTGATGAAAAATTCATGGATGAATATAAGAGCAGATTGGACAATGGAAAAGAATGGATTCATGGACTAAAGACAGTTAAATTATTGGAAACTATTCTGGAAACTATTCAAACTGAAATACAAAAAGGAAAAAAGGGATCAAGCCCTGTGACCTGTGGAATATTAACAAACTCCAGGATATGTGTGTGTGTGTGTGTGTGTGTGTGTGTGTGTTTAGGAATCCCAGGACAAGAGAAAAGAGAAGTGGACAGCAAGTAAACATATGATAATAATAATAATAATAAATAACTGAGTTTGACAAAAATAAATATATATAGAAACCCACAGATCTAAGAAGATTAACAAATCCCAAGTAGGGTAAACCCCAAATGGGTAGGGGCTAATGGGAATGACTATACTACAAATGGGCAACATAAGATAGGAGCTCAGAATGTACTCTTTGGAGAGAGATTTCTTGGGTTAAATCTTAGCTATTTCATTTACTAGTTGTGTAAACTTGAGCAAATTACTTAACTCCCCTCTTCCTCACTTTCTTCATATGTAAGGACAATAATGGGAACGGGTTTTTAATTTTATTGTGAACATTATATGAATATAAAAAGCATTCACAGGATATCCTTGTACTTTCCAAGCATTCAAAATTCTGATTTTTAAATAAAAGGGGAAACTTTGATTAAAAAAGAGGAGGAGGGGTGCCTGGATGATTCAGTCGGTTAAGCATCTGGCTTTGGCTCAGGTCATAATCCCAGTCTTCTGGAATCCAGTCCCACACTGGGCTCCCTGCTCAGTGGCGAGCCTAATTCTCCCACTCCTACTCTTTCTGCTTGTGCTCTCTTGCTCTCTCTTTCAAATAAATAAATAAATCATTTAAAAAGATAAGAGAAGGACTACAGAAAGAAATAAGCATTTGTGAAGATGATGTACACAATTTTGAATTATATATAAGTGAACTAATTTTGCCCTTTATAAGTGTCTGTTTTCTTTAATTATCCATGCCTATGCTTCCATATCCTTAAAACTCAACCAGCCTAAGAGGGCAAATACTACATTAAATGTGATGACATTTCTAGATGTTCAAAATCCTAGTGTTATTGATATTAAGTAAGCCTGTCATAACTATATCTTTTTTGCATAGCATATTTCTTCAAAACCTGCAAAACATTCATGACATGAAAATTGTATCTTAATAATATGGGTACTTTTCTTCAACCCAGATGTCATTTTAATCTCTGGAGGAAGAGTTCTTTATATATGAAAGCATCCAAGTAATAGATTCTCTGTAATTTAACAGACACAAGATATATCATGTATATTTATAGTATATTCCTTCTTTAATACAATTTATATTATTATCCACCAGGGAATTATTTTCTCACTATTCTAGTTTAATTTCAGAACAGTTTCTAACTCAAATTATCAATACAATTGCAGGTAATCTAAGTTGATTTCAAAGATAGTGTGTCAGTTGCAATTTTTTAAAAAATCATTGAGCTAAGTAGAAACTAACTTAATTCTATAATAAAGCCTCCAGTTACCTTTTCCAAAATCATGATTCACTTAAGAGTCTTAACAACAGAAAAAAAAAATTCAATTATGGACACATATGGACAATTTTAATTCATTCATTCAGAGAATATTTATTGAGGGTCTGCTATGTGCTTGGGACGCATGGTAAACAAAATTCACAAAAACATTCTTTGTCCTTTTAAAACTTACATTCTCAATACTCTCAACTGACAGATCCCTTCTGTGTCCCTAGATAACACAATATGAGAAAAACTTCATAACATTTCAGGATTAATTTCTGGGAAAATAAATTTTCTGCCTCTCTTCCAACTCCCTAATCACCAATCTTCTTCATATGCTGCTCTTCCTTCTCCACACATAACTTAATTATAAATATTCCCCAAAACTCTCAGATCAGCATTCTTTCCCCAGGTGAATTCTCTGAATTCATTTTTTCCCACTCCCCTTTGATTCACTTCCTTTATAGTCTTAGTGATCTTCTCTATGCTGATAATAGGTTGATGGCATGATAGGAGTATTGAACTCAGTCGATGGTCAAAAAATTTGGAGCCAATTCTCTTACACTAAATTGCATGTTATTTCAGCTTTTAAGGTTCAATTTCTTAATCTGTAAATTGAGAAGTTTGTACCAGATGCTGCCTAAGATTTCTTCAAGCAATGAAATGCTGTTTTTCTCTGATTCTCAAACATAAATCTTCATTACGAATCTGTCATTCATGGTCTCTTCCTACAATCTCAGCAGTCCTTAGGGTATTTTAATTTGGATATCCCATAGCCTAGAATTTATTATCTAAAAAATCAATTTAGATGACAAATTAGCTCCTCTCCAAATTTTCTTTACATCCAAATTAATAATGTCTTTCTTGAATAGCATGCGAATGAACAACAGGTAATAATTGGTTAGTAGGAGAATACCAGTCTAATGTCATAAGACAAGCTCTGCCCCCAAAAGAAAGTAGTTCTTCTTTAGCAGAGGAAATACAATTTGGGGAACTTCATAGGATGGCGAGTTTTGCAGGCAACTTTCAGGTCAATTTTTAAATTTTTCCTTTGTAAAGTTCAATTTTAAAACTTTCCCACTGTACAAAACATTTTCAAACAACATTTTCAGGCTGTGAGAGCACTTAAAAAGAATGTCACAAGAAAATTGCAATTTGAGCTCCATAACACTCCAGTACGTAATTACTTTTTAAACAGAAAAATGTGTGCAGTCTTCTGTGTACAATACATTTGTTATTTCCTCTTTATCATTGGTTGTACTGTTTCCATCAGGAATGGTGTCCCCACTTCCTTCTGCTTCAAGAGAGGCAGTAGTTGAGCTTTTTAAGAATATGATTGGTATAGTCAGGAAATACTGGGTTTATTTCATCTTTACTAGCTGCATGATCTTGAGCAAGTTATATCAGCCTCCCATTCTTACTGTCTCCAATGGAAACACTTAACACTGAGGCTGCACATAGTAACTGATAAATAAATTTTCATTGTTATCATTATGAACAGCATAATCCAGTTCTAACTCCTTCACTGTGTTCTTTTAAACCCACAGTAAATTGTCTTTCCCTCTTCACTCCAACCTGGCTAATCAATTTGTTAAAAAAAAGACTACTTGGCCATCTCTAAATCAACCCAAAACTTGGGTGGTATTTATGAAAATTTATTATTTTTTTCCCAATCAGTGTCATATTTAAAAGAAAGTATTACCAGAATTCTATCCCAGGAAATAGTGATTCAGTTTCTGGATTTGCTTTTAGGGGTGGATGAAGAATGAACTCCATTTCTGGAAAGGTCCTATTCCCTTTCTCTGCCCTCCTTCTTGTTTTTCTTTGCCATTCTTGATGCCACTGAAGGTGACAGAAGTAAAATAGGAGGTAATGCAAGTCATTTTTGTTATCAGAGGACTGATCCCCTGAGTCCATGTAGGGGAAAGCAGAGGCTGAAGTAGCAGGAGGGAGGTAGAAGAGAGTGAATGGTAGGGAAGAGGAAGGAGGTGCTTCCTGGGTCCCTCTTCCTAGTTTAGTGCATTTATTTCTAAGGAAAATTAAACAAAGATCTTAGAACACCTGAGGGCACTTACTTGAAACATTTTTAATGAAACAAAAGAGAAACCCAAGTTTGCAACCAAATGTCGACTAACACTTAACCTTTTGTAAATGGCTCCCCAAATCTTGGCTTCCAGTTTGAAATGGCAAAAATGCCTGTGAGGGTAAAAATAGATTCATCAAGGCGCCTTAATACTGGAAATAAATCTTTTCTGTTATTGGGGTTGCAGGGACACAGAAGAGCCAAACACGTTGCTATTACTCTATAGTCCACAACATAACTTTCATGTGGAAATAGTCCTTGACTGTTCACAGGTTCCTCCCATACAAATTTATGAAAGGAAATACTTTTTAAAAAATCCTGGTATTTTTATGTAACTCAAATCCTAGACCTGGTAAATAGGAAGGCCCAACTGAACAGTTGGCCTGAACAGACAATTGAACAGTTGGATCTGACATTCGTTTCCTCTGCTCATAACATGTGGCAGACCCTCACCATCGTTTGGTGTGACAGTATCACCTCTGAGGGGGATTACAGGTAGGCATTGCCTTATAATTCTTAATTTGCTCTGGACTTAACGTAGGCAGGTAAATAAATAGTTCTGTTAAAAGATGCCATTACAATGGAAAAGTGTTATGTTGCTTGTACTTGGAGTGCTGTAACATTTTTCTTCTTTTCTGAAATAAACACTTTCAGCCAGCCCAGCAGAGATACAAACAAAATTAACCTCATACTTCACAAATATTTGCCGTCTATAAATGGAAACAGTCAAACTTACCACCCATTTTTGGTACATGCAGTTGCTTTTCCTACCGTAGGCTTCAGTGAGAATCTAAAGCACCCTTTCCTTGCCAGTCTTTATCTGTAGGTTGGTTAAGATGTTGGCTGGGATGAGAAGTATACTTTCTGTGGCATGGTTCCTCCTTGCTGACGGTCCTCATTTAATCAGGGAGGATATGACCAATAAAACACATGAAATGACACCCTTTCACAGATGCATACAGCAAGATCCAAAGAGTACCATAAAAAGCATAAGAATAGCTAACATGCAGTATATGAAACGGTCGCCAATGTGTGTAAATGAATCACTTCATCAGCGACAGTACATCTTTGAATAGAAGTGATGAATGTGAACATCCCTCCTTTGTTCTTAATGTTAGAAGAAGTTCACTATTTCACTGTTAGGTGCTATGTTAGTTGTAGGGTTTTGTAGTTACTCTTTATTGGGTTGAAGTCCTTTTCTATTCTTTGTGCCTGAGAGTTTTTATCATAAATGGATATTAGATTTTGTCAAATGCTTTATCTATCTTTATTTAGACAATCATACAGTTTTTCTTCCTGATTCTAGTAATAATGTAAATTAAATTGTCTGATTTTCTAATGTTAAATCAAGTTTACATTTCTGTGTTCATTCACTTAGTCTTAAACAGTCTAGCTAGAGATGAATTGATTTTGTTGCTCTTTTTTAATTTTTATTTTTTATCAATATACAATGTGTTTTTAGCCCCAGGGGTACAGGTCTGTGAATCACCAGGTTTACACACTTCACAGCACTCACCACAGCACACACACCTCCCCCCCCAATGTCCAATGACTCTTTTTAAAATGTATTATCGACTTTCTATTTCATTGGCTTTTTATTCTTATTTTTGTTATTTCCTTCTAGCTATTTGCATTCATTCTGCTCTTCTTTGTTGGCTTCTTTTTTTTTTTTTTTTTGTAAGATTTATTTATTTTAGAGAGAGAGAGAGAGAGAATGTGAGTGCATGGGGGAGGGGCAGAGAGAGAATCCTCAAGCAGGCTCCCTGCTAGGTAAGCATAGAGCTGGAAGCCGGGTTCCATCTCTGCACCTATGAGATCATAACCTGAGCTGAAACCAAGAATCAGATACTTAAATGACTGAGCCACTCAGGCATCCATTTGCTGGCTTCTTAATATGGAAGCTGATTGATTTTCTCCCTCTCTTTTTTTTTTTTTTTTTAAAGATTTTATTTATTTATTTGATAGACAGAGATCACACGTAGGCAGAGAGGCAGAGTGAGAGATGTGGGGCCTGATCCCAGGACCCTGGGACCATGACCTGAGCTCAAGGCAGAGGCTTTAACCCACTGAGCCACCCAGATGCCCCCCTCTCTTCTTTTCTAATATGGGCATTTAAGTCTATACATTTTTCTCTAAGCACTGCTTCAGCTGTACCCGCCAATGTTAATAGGCTGTGTTTTCTTTATCATTCCATTCAAAATATATTCTAGTTACTCTTGTGATTTCTTCTTTCACAATAGATTATTTAGAAATATTTTAATTTCCAAATATTTTATGATTTCCTAGTTATATTATTGCTACTGATACATTCTTTCCTTCACTCAGGAAAATAAAAAGCCTACAATGATTCAGTCTCTTAAAAATTTATTGTAAACTATTTTATTGGCCAATATCTGATCTACATTTCTACCCCTTGCACTTTTTAAAAAGTTTCCTTGTTTTGTAGTTGTTGGATTTAGTGGTATGTAAATATCAGTTAGGGTCAATGTGGTTGGTAGCATGGGCTGGATCGACATTGTTGTTACTAATCTTTTCTTATATTTTTTATGTATTTATTTTATATATATATATAAATTTATTTTATATATATTTAAAATATATATTATATTTTTCTTATATTTTATAAGTTTTGTTTTGTTTCTAATGCAGGCTTTCTGGTGACAAATTAGTTGGTTTAGTTTGTCAGAAAGCATACCCCTTTCACCTTCCTTTTTGAGAGCTGTTTTCACTAGATATGGAATCTTGGATTGGCAGCTTCTTTCTTTCCTTACTGCTGAGGCTTCTGGCACATGCTGCTTTCCTCCTACTTGAAGTACAGGTAGTATTTTAAATAGGTTGGAAAAACCCTCCAAGGAGAAAAAATTTAAGTTGTTTCCGGAATCCAATCAATCTGGAATATTTCTTTAAAAAATGGAATAGTTGGGCGCCTGGGTGGCTCAGTGGGTTAAGCCGCTGCCTTCGGCTCAGGTCATGATCCCAGGGTCCTGGGATGGAGTCCCCCATCGGGCTCTCTGCTCAGCAGGGAGCCTGCTTTCTCCTGTCTCTCTACCTGCCTCTCTGCCTACTTGTGATCTCTCTCTGTCAAATAAATAAATAAAATTTTTTAAAAAATGGAATAGTAAATTCAGAGATTTTCAGGTAGAAATACTTTTTTTTTTTTTTTTTTTAATGTTCAAGAAACTGTCAGGGGGGATAAAAATGCCAGCATGTCTGGACTATAAAAAACATGAGCAAATATAAAAGAAAAAAGCTGCAAAACTAACTTTGGTCCAAATCATATAGGACCTTGCAAGCCAAGATAAAGTATCTGAATTTTAATCTAGTTATAACTGGAAATCTTTGGAATGTTTCAAGAAGTGATATAACTTGATCAGAATTATTATATCTAAATCATTTATCTCATTTGTCTTTGCAGCCTTGCCATCTAATTCTCACAAATCCTGGAGAACTTCAGGTTGGCAGTGCTATCCTTGTCTCCATCTTAAAGATAAGGGCAGTGGACTCTCAGCTTAAAGATAAACGGAGCTCCCCTCTAATGACTTCTCCAAAGTCACACTGTCAAGAACTGATGGAGCTTAAATATTTGCCTATATCTTTCTCTATCTCCAAAACTGTCTATAAGGACAGTCTGTACTGAATTTTACTTGATACTTTCTCACAGATCCATAGTACTAACCATCACATATAGTATGTGATTCTTTTTTTAAAAATGGTTATTTTTGAAGGCATTTCTAAGACTGATAAGCTTAAATAAAGCTTCTTTTCTATTCGAGTTTATGTACCTTGCTATTATCCATATAAAAAGATTTTTCAATAGAAATGGAATCCAGTCCTACTCTCGTTAGAAGAAAACCTAAAATAGCTTAAAAAAAAAACAACTTCATTATATCTCGATAACTTTGCCACCTGTAAAACTTCATTATATCTCAATAACTTAGCCACCTGTTCTCCCATTGAAGCAGCCTTTCTACATATAGATCCAAACATAGTAGGAAAGCAACTTGGTAGTACTGAATTAACTTAAAATTTTCCCCAGAAGCTTGCTTTCCAAACCACCTGATTTCCTTTATGTAGCTTTGAAATTTGAAAAAAACAAAAAAAAAGAAAGAAAGAAAGAAAAAAAACTGAAACCTTTTCATCCAACTCTAGAAGTTTAATAATAATCCACTCACCTAGAATATGGCATAAGTCAACAACAGAAAAAGGAAACCCTCACATCTACAGTTATCAAGTTATGTCCCCTGCAGTTTGACAAAAGTTGCTTTTCAGAAAAGAAAAAAAGAGCTAGGACCACCCACTTCCCCTTCCCACTTCATTCCCAAGTGAGAGGAAGGCCTCCTTCCTTGACTCCAGGAATAGAGACTGAAATATATGTATCTTAAATAATCCAATTTCAATTTGGGGAAAAAATAAAAGAAAGAAAAACAAGAATCAGTGACAACCTAGATAAAAATATCTCTTATTTTAAATATATGAAATAAGAAAACAAATGCACAGAAGCTGAAATTCCAAAAAAAGAAAAAGAAAACAAAAAGTCTCTCTATTTCCTAGTTAAACCAAACCTGAGAATTGATTTTTTTCATAAGTTATTCCCTTTAACATAACATAGCCAGTCTAGCTAATTTTTATTCATTCCCCAAGTAACAAATCTAGCTATAACCATTATCATTTAGAAGAGACTATATGGTTTCCTACGAATGCCATAGTTATTCTCTTGATCTCAGAAAATGTAGACATTGATGCTGTAATGTCTCAAGTCACAAACAATAGGAATGATTGGAGGCATAGAATTGGAGACAGCACATAAGTACTGTTTGCCTGAGAAGATAACAAACCTCTAATCTGAGATATTTGAAGGGTCCCAAAGAAGGAAAGCAAAGCTTCTATTTAGCAATTAATCTGAGCTAATTAATAGATATGCAAAGCAGCATTAGGAAAAGGAGAAATTGCTAGGGCAAGAGGGAACCACCTACGTTAGACTTCATATTAAAAGGTCATGAACTATATAATAAGTGGAAACTACAGGGAGAGAACTTTTGGTTCCTTGGAAAAATCTTTCATACACATAAAGTGCAAGACCATTGAAAGATGAAATACATTGCCTCAGAAGATCATGAGTTCTCTGTCACTCTTAATTGCTGCAATTCTATAATAATATATACAGTGGGAATATAGCAAGTTTTTAAAATATGTGGGTATAAAATGATTCTATCTAGAGAACTGATCAAGAGAAGGGATAAGTGAACAACTCAAAGAGAAAAGCACTGATGTTTCTTTTGTGGCAATTTAGAACAGGAATGATACATCATTTGTCATCTATTAAATTACCACAAATGAAGAACAATGATGTCACCCAGGGTAAGCAAGCATGTGAGGAATCAGGCATTCTCACACACTGGAGTGAGAAAACAAATCAACACACTCTTTGGGGGAACAATTATGGAAATGAAAAATCATCCTTTTATTAAATAATTTCACATCTAGGAATCTATCATATGGAAATGTTTTCAGTACTATTTATGTAAAAATGTTTATTTCTGAAAAAAGGAAAAAATAGAAAAGTAGAGAATGTGGTCATCAAGAGAGGACAAATTAAATGAATTATGGTGGATTTATATTACAGAATATTTTATAGTCATTAAAAAGAATGAGATGTTTCTCTCTATTCCAGCAAGGAAAAAATTCAAAGCTTATGTTGTTCTGGGAAGAAATGAATACATAGCCTGAATCTATTCTAGTTCTGGTAACAACAACAAACAACAACATATGGTTGGATTAACACTGAGAAAACTTCCTGAAGAATCTGTAGCTCACTCTCAAGAGAGAAGAGGAGGTGAAGGACAAGAGTTTCACTTCTTACTTTGGATACTTCAGAATTGTTCAGATTGTTTTTAAGAAGCAGTTACAACTCTTGTAATTGTTTTGGAAGTCCATCACAATTTTAAAACTTTATCCTTTTTGTAGCCAGTATTTCCTAATTGATAATCCCCAAGGGTCCTATGAATTGGCAAATGAAGGATCTTCATGCCTTCTTGAAAGAAAAAAAAAAAAAAAAGGACATCCCCTTGGAACAAAAAGTCATAATGAGAAGACAAAAAGAAGAGACAAAACAGTTCTTATAAAAAGATTCCTTAAATAGGGTGATTTATTATATTCTACTCCTTTCTGTATAGCTTTGTCACATCATTGCATTATACTCTTAATTAATGTACCTCCAAACATCAAAATGAAGAAGAGACAAATGGGATTCAAGTCTAAACTTAATTAATAGTGATATACATGATCCAAGTGGTGTCTAATGAGTCTTGCAGAAGAGACCCGGGAGAGAGACATCCCAAGGTAGTAAACATTACCGTGGGGTTCCACATGCATTTCCATTACTTCCCTAGTCTCCTTTGTTGCACATCAAAAGCATTTAGGTCAATCATGCCAGCTTCCCTTGGTGACTCACAGGAGATTATATAAATTGTTGGTGGTGCTGCAGAACTGTGCAAATGCCTGCCTAAAATAAAATTTATTTAAGGGAATAGGATTTGGGGTTGTTTTTCCAACTTCTTCATAATTTGAATTTGGCTTTAAAACACAGCATGCAAGGAAAAGGAAGCCATCCATGATCTTATTAAAGATTTAATAACAGACTAGACTTTCCTAATTTTCTGTGGTTACATCTTAAAACTTCAAGGACAATGTAGCATAAAGGAGGTGTATTCTCCATGACAGTGTCATACCACATTGCAATGATGTCAGTCTCTCACTGGTATCAATCTCTCATTGTTCTCTCTCCGAAGAAGGGCTCACAATCAACAATCCCTCACTCGCCAGTTTTTGGCCCAGGAGAACTATTGTACTTTTCCCATTAAAAATGTCACCAGTGCAAGTCTGAGTTGAGTAGTGTTAGTTTCACAGTAAAAATAAAATGAGATGCTTTTGTTATCCTATCTCCAAAGACGAGTGTTTTGCTGGATGATTAAAACATGAACTATCTGAATTAACTTTTTCTGATTCTCTTCAGCTCCTGCTCTGGAATCCACCCATATTTCTGGACCAACTTTTCACATTCTCTTTGCACCTTTTCGCCACAGTACAGTCAGTAAAACTTCGACATAAAAACCCCTGAGTTAAGGCCATTCTCTGGTAATGAGAACTCGAACAGTGGGGAATGTGCAGACTAGAAGCTCACCCCAGGTTTCTGGTGAAGACAGTGGACCATTTTAGAGTCTTCTCTGCTCTGATACAGCAGTCTGTTCTGATATTATTGTCTAAGGATTTTGCCTTTTGGATTCTCTCTTTGGGGCTACTCTCCCCTATTTTCAATTCTATCCTGGGGTCCAGTTTCTATCCATTTCTCCCCCTTACACAGAAAGTACCCCTTCTAGAGTTTTTGTGAGTTCTCCTCATCTCTCATTTCCCTCTTCCTTATTTGGGGATGTAATTAAATGGCTCAGTGCGTTGTCCTCATTTCCTGAGGTGCATTGTTCAGACAATTTTCTCAACATTAAGACAAGTTCTTAGCACAGATATTTCCTCTTGTTCACGCTGTTACCGAGACACAAGGTCAGCAGATCGCTGTTTGAGAGCTCATACTCATGAGACAAATGTTGGTTGGGAAGGAGAGGTTGCTTTATTCAGAAGGAGGCTGGCAACCTAGGGAGGAGGTGGACTGATGTCTAAATGCCATCTCCCAGGTTCTGAGTTAAGGAGCAAGGCTTTCAAAGGGAAGAGTTTGGGGTAGAAGAGTATATACATGTTGATGAAAGGGGAGGGGAAACTTATTATTCATGAAAAAAATAGACACGTGCATTGAGCAAACATACATATAACATATATCCGATCTGCATTTTGGGGTGGAGACTTAACATCAGAATGAGGCAAAAATTAGCTCCTGACATCAGGAGGTTATTTTATGAGACGGAGAAGGTTCTATGGACGTGCTCTGAGAGCAGGTATAAATGGAGAGGGTCTTGGATTTCTTACGGCAGGTAAGGAATGCAGAGCCTTGCCTATTCCTAGGCTATACCCATATCACTTGACCTTAAGCCCAGGCCTCTGCAGAGACAGTTAGTGGGGTCTGAAAAGATGTAATAGCTCACTAGGGGGAAAACAGTTCTCTGAAACATGAACTTTTTTTTTTTTTAAAGATTTTATTTATTTATTTGACAGAGATCACAAGTAGGCAGAGAAGCAGGCAGAGAAAGGGGGGAAGCAGGATCTCTGCTGAGCAGAGTCCGATGTGGGGCTCAATCCCAGGACCCTGGGATCATGACCTGAGCAGAAGGCAGAGGCTTTAACCCACTGAACCACCCAGGTGCCGCTGAAACATGAACTTTAAATTTTCTACTAATTTCAACCTCACCAACCCTATGGGACAGAGTTTTGACACTGGAGTATTACTTTCCTTAGATGCATGTCAGTCTTGTCTTAGAGTAAAAATGCTTCTCTCCCATCAATAGTCACGTACCTCAATGTCAGATGTATAAATGAAGCAGATAGTATCATTTTCCCTCAGTGAAACTGCTTAATGGAAATCTACAAACACTGCTTAGCAGGTCAGTGGGCACTTACCAACGCCAGGTGCATTCAGATATGCTCTCTCAATTAATCCTTCTACAAACTCTCTACATTGATTGTATTCTCTCCAGCACACAGATAAGGAAACCCAAGCCCAGAGAGGACATATAACTTACCAAGTTTTTGCAGCTAGTAACTGGCGGAGCTGGGATTCAAGTTCAGGGCTCCTAAATGGAAAGCCTAGCCCTCAATTTTCTTACCACGTTTCCCATTTTCTGTCAAACATCAGAATATCAAAAGTATATAAAAATATAAAAGTTCAGTTTCTACTTATCTTTTCAAGTTTTGTGGTTTTAGGCTAACCTTAACCCCTCCTGGATCAGCTTTTCCATCCATAAAATTACTTGTCGCTTGATGAATATATCTTTTAAATTAGTGAAACTTATGCTTAGAGAGAAGTATGGAAATAAACTATGGTACACACGCCTTTGTCCTATAAAGAGCCAGAATAAATCTAATGAAAATTAATAAATCCTGGAGAGCATCTAATGTATCTTATTTTTCCCTAGGCATATGTGTGTGAGGTCTTCAGAATGAATTTTCAGGTGGCAGGAAATTACATACAGCCTCTTAAAAAAAGATCTTGTGATTAGTAGATATAAGTGGGCCTGGTAAGTTTGAGTCCATTTGGAATATTTCAAAACAAATTTTATATTTATGTTCTAATAACAACTACAGAGTATGTTGTCATTGACAGAAGGAGATTTTTAGGAGAAAAATGCCATCTCATTTATATGTCTTTATGCCAACAGTTGGGGAAGGAGGAAGGGCAAATGATAAAATCTCCAGTCAGAATGGGAAGAAATAATATCTTCTGCCTCACCCCTCTCATGGGACCCCTGAAAAACTTTGAAAAAGGATGTGTAGTAAAGAAGAAAACACAGCAGTGGTAGTTTGCTTGAAATAAACCAAAACAGGTCCTTGATATCTAGCCATATGATGTGAGTCAACGGTGGTGATTGCAATATCCTTATAGCAGCACCTCCTTTCAGAATGGTCACTAAACGGATGTTTAGGTGTCCTAACAATGGGCTTGCAGTGTTAAGTGTGATCCTTTCAAAGTAGGATAGAAACAAGCAGGGCCCAGATATATAACAAAATGGTTTATTTATTCAGGTGAATGGCACCTTTGCAATACCTAGGGATTTTCTGGCATTTGCTCTAGAAGCATGTGTCAGGTTCTCCCTGCGCTCTCTGGAATGTTGGACAACCCAGTATGTGATCCTGGTATGCTGTGAAGTTATCCAGTAGATTCTATGAGCAATTTAGGTGAATACCTCTTCTATCATCTCCTATGGAATGTTCACTGCCTTTTCCCCGTGCACTGAAATGGGGGAAAGGTCGGCAAACCAAGGGGAATAAGGAAGAAGAAATTTAAAATAATCATGATCTGAAAGATTCACCATTGACCTAATTGAAACATGATTGCTAATCATATAACTGGATGTTTTGCTCACATATTTTTAGATGAAGATTCAAAGTACTACATATATAATCATCATGTACATTAAATATAGACCATGACTGATAAAGCTATTAAATAGCACAGCTGATGGCACTTGAACTTTGTGATTTGATGTTGTAAGAAGTGGATCCAGGGACACCTGGGTGGCTCAGTGGATTAAGCATCTGCCTTCGGCTCAGGTCATAGTCCCAAGGTCCCAGGACTGAGTCCTTCATTGGGCTCCTTTCTCAGCAGGGAGCCTGCTTCTCCCTCTGCCTGCTGCTCCCCCTGCTTGTGCTTGTGCTCTCTCTCTCTCTCTCTGTGTCAAAAAAAAAAAAAGTGGATCCGTATCTTGGAAGACTTATTTATAGTTGATTACAATGGAGCTATTTGCTTACCCTCTTCATCTCTGAAAGGGAATTAATTATACATAGCTTGCAGAATTGGGGGATGTAACTAAGATTACCGCACCTTGGAATATGTAAAGCTCTACTAAATCTTAATTACTACTGCCATTGACCAAAAAAATAAAATAAAATAAGGAGATTTTCAAAGCAAATAAATCAAGATTAGAGGGTAATATAATAATAATTAAAGTGGAAGTTTTGATTATGAATTCTATAAAAATCCCCCATAATTTTCTCACACTTCTGCATTATGCTAGTTTATAAACAGGCATGCCCTTTCTTGCCTTAAAGACTAGTTAACATTAATTTATAGCTCATGTCATATACTTTAATCTCCCGGTTGTTATTTATTGCGTATATTACTTTATATACTTTTAGCAACTAAAATAAATATGTCAAACATCTAGTAATGTTACCTTGCCTAAGACTGTTTTTTATAAAAATGTCTCCTGTCGATTTGAGCATATAGCTGTCATGTCTATGATACAAATAGTATCTAAAAATACACCTTTCAGACCCATGATTTTGCTTCACTGATTACAACAACCTTTTCTATTTTAGGAAAGGAAAATTCATGCCTCAAAGCAAAGGAATTGGGGCCAGACAAAGGAACAGGGAATGCAAAGTTAAAACTAAGGAAGGTCTGCTTTTTGCTCATCTCAATGAATCTGACTTACAAATACTATTTCCTCCTGATTTTTTAGAGCAGCAAAGGAGGAATCAACATAAAAGGATAAAGTCCTATTCAAGTTTTTCCTCTGGGTTCCACAGCAGCTTTTCCTAAAATGTGCTCAAATACAAAATAGTTTGCAGAGTTCCTCATAGGCAAGAAAACATAGAGGAGGGTCTGTTTTCAGATTCAACATTCTAATTCTTCTCAGAGATTAACAGCTATTGGGCTCTTTGTGTCCCTGCAAAATCCTACAGTAAAGAAAATTGTTCATCTTTATTCTGCCTAGCATTTCCTAAGTGCATTTGACCTCAGACTGTTTTTATTACTTAACGTTTACTGTACCCCCATGTGGGGAATCTCTGTGTTACTAAAAACCTATACATGAAATATGAAAAAGAATGACCTGGAAAACAAGCAGGCCAGAAATGCACTGTGCAGAATTTGATTGGCAGAGCTGCAGGGATCTAGGACCAGAAAGACTCAGATTTAAGAGGTTCCAGTTTTCAGAATTTTTCTAAACAAAATCTCTTTTCAGATGAAAAATTTCCATCAAGGGGAAACACACACATGCTTATACCCACATGCCCATAAGCAATCTCCTCTAGAAATCACAGTCAAAATGATCTCTAAGAACTATGTTCTTGGTCGCAGGCTATAGCAGGCTATGCCAGATGGCTACACAGTCTTTAAAAACATGACATGTTGGGTCTGCTGTGTGTTCGATCATTTAACCAATGTTTCATGGACTTACTTAGCGGAGGTGCATAATAGCAACATTTTCCCCAATCTTTTTGCCACTTCCTAGCCCAAAAAGTAATTGAAAATACACACTGTATCAAGTATACTAGCGCATGTATGGCCACCCTCCCATCTACTTGGTCCTGCCCTCACTACTGAGATAGCTTGATCCCCTCTTATACCCTGTTTATATGTCTCACCACAGGAGGGATTAAAGAAGATCCTTTCCAATACTCAGGCAAGATACTTAGTATCGGATAAAATATGCTGGTGATTTTGCCTAGACAGAATCATGCCCAGCTCTACCAACTGAAATATCATCTTATTCCTTAAAAATCTTCAAATGATCCCCACCTTAGATCACGGTTCTTATTAATGTCTCTTAGCCCTGACTCATTTCCGTGAGCAGATATTCCACAGATACCAGTATCTTTAGAACTACAGCTTCAGTGGGGGGTCATTCACAAAGACTACATGGAAAACATGGGTTCTGGAGCTGGGGATAGTCTCAGAGCAGGTCCGTATGCTGCTGACCTGAAAACTCTTGCCCCTGCCTACAGCTCTGACTCCAGGCCTATAGCAGCAGAGTGGAGTAGAAAAGTAAGCAGATGAATCGGGTCATTGAAGCTGCTTAAGCTTTCAGAAAGTAATGGCCAAAAAATCAGGGAACAAGGATGTTGGGATTTTGCCATTAATTATCTTGGGATTTCTGTTAGTGATAGTTTTCTCCTTCTCATGGGCATCTTATTAGATCATATTAACCAACAACTGCCATTTATTTCATCAATAATCAGCATTAATTAGGGAATTGTCATATTAATAGTGTATTGCACTAGCTCTTTATGAATCCAGTCCAAAGATATAATCCCTGTCCATGAGATTTACCATTAAGACCCCAGTTTCCAATAAAATAAAATGGAAAATCTGTTTGGCTGTTTGGCCTGTTGTCTTTCCACTGAAGACTTGGTTTATGTGTCTGAACTTCTTTTTATTCTAGAATTAGTAAGGACCTACAATCCAATTTCTATTATTGTCTGTCTTGCACAACAAAATCTTAATAGTTTTAAGTTAATCCATCTTCCCATAAGTATTAAATTTTACAATATGTGTACAGAAGTTCCTTTGGAACTTTCTAATTTTGTCTTTCAAAGAACTTTGTGGCAAGATTCTAGTCTTAAAATTTTTTTTTGTAAATTTATGTATGACAGAAATAATAAATTTTTGAATTTTTAAGGTATCTGACTAGGACCCTTGACTATAAATTACAGGAATAAAAGCAGACTGGAAACAGTAATGCTGGTCATCAATCTGCCAGTTTTTTATCTGCTCCTACTTACTGAATATTACATTATGCTAAGGGTAACACCTCGGCTCCTTCCTGTGAACATGTTCTGTTGAAAATGCTACCAAAAAAGGATAATGTTCCAAAGGAGCCCAAAGTTTTTGTGAAAACTTTAACCTACTTATAATTTTAGTTTTCACATTTAGTTTGTTCAGGAACAATAACTTCATCATTTTTTTCAGTAGTTCAATCCCTGTTTGGGTCATTCAGTGCTTAACCCTGGTTTGGGCTAGTTGGTTTGGGAAGCTACTGGTTGAAGCAAGAATTGCAATTTCCTTTCTTTTCTGATAATCACAGGAGCCTTCCATGCTTCTTTAGAGATCAATCTTGACCCTGAACTCCAGACCAATGACCAGGGAGCTGAATAGGCAGCCGATACCTGGGTTTATGGCTTTACCCTGCCATCTGCTTCCAAACATCCTTTGTGCCATTTCTATATTTTAAGAAGCAAAATACCCTCAGACTTCCATTCTACAGGCCTGTCTTCCCACCCATCATTCATGTGCTAATGACTGCTGCATTCTCAGATGCAGACAGAATGGTCTCCGCCTGTTCCTGAGGGTAGAGTTTATTTCTCAGGGATTTGGCTCCTATGGTCGGCATAAGTCTCTAGGTTTTGGCCATGCTTTCTTTAATCCACCATTTTGCTAAAGAACAATAACCTTAGTTGTGATAATTAACTAAGCAAAGAAGGACAAATGCATATATTTGAAATTAGATTTCATAGACTTAGTAACTCTGGAAAAGTATAAAAAAAGATTGATTTACTAAATCTTTATTATTTCATTCATCCAACATCTATGTATTAAATATTTATGCTATACCAGTCAATACGGCAGTCACTAAATATTCAGTAGTGAGTAAAACAGACATACTTTCTAGTTCATAGTCTTATAGCCTACTTTAAATCTGCCACATGACTCCAATAAAGCTGGGTCAATTTGGATAAGTCACTTAATTACTTAAGCCCTCATTTCCTTTTTTAAATCTAGTAACATAAAGAGGTTAAATTAAATTGTACCAAAGACTGTCTTCAGCATAATCTTCTAAGAAAATTAACTCTCTCATAATCATAGTAAATGATCTAAACTATAATCATCTTTCCATAAATATCTTGTCAAGTAGTCAAAAGCAGCCTTCGTTCTTATTAAACAATCAATCCGTTCTCAAACATGGATGTCAATGAAGAGTCTTCAGTAGTAACCAGTAAATCATAGCACTGGTAAACCAAAGAATATTATCTTCATTTCATTTATAAAGTTATGTGTAAAAGAGCTTTAGCAAATTAAATAAGAACTTTACCGTTCTCAAACATGGATGTCAATGAAGAGTCTTCAGTAGTAACCAGTAAATCATAGCACTGGTAAACCAAAGAATATTATCTTCATTTCATTTATAAAGTTATGTGTAGAAGAGCTTTAGCAAATTAAATAAGAACTTTACCAAGTTACCTTTATGTAAGTCATGAAATTAAGAGCCAGTGATTGGTTCCTATTTCATGCTATTTTTCTATATTTTATCTGTTGAGAATCGTATTTTGAAAGCAGGTTCATTCTTCCAGTCATTTATTGCACTGTATGATTGCGTTTTCATCTGTATGCATAGGCCGTGCAACACTAGGCCCTTAAAGATACATTTTTTTAAAGCTATTTTCATAGAGATACTTCATGAGCACCTGTCCCTACTTGATACATAATAGCGAAACATTTTTTCTATGATCTGGTCTTCAATAAGCTACTGCTAAATACCCATATAATACTAGAAATAGGTACTTAACAATCAGCATAATTACTAAACTTACAGAAATAGGTAGTCTAGGCAAGATCTTTGGATGCTGAAAATGTAAGTTGACGATAAATGCAAATGGCAAAGTCTGAAGACTGAAGAAGGTGAGGGCTGAAGAGGATAAATGCAAGGAACCTTCAGAGGAATAGTGCTCTGGGAGAACAACTCATGTTTTCCCCCTGCCAAAAAACCCTAAGACAGATCTATTGCTCTCCTAATCTGTATTAGGACCTAGAAAATCAATGATGTTTAAATCAGAGCACATAGGGAGATTGACAAGTAATGAATCAGTTACCATATGATCTGATTAAAGCCTAGCAGCACACTCCATAGACTGCGGAGAAACTCAATGAAGACCTGGCGAATGGGTACATGAATCTCAGGAGATGCACAAGTGTTGTAGAGAAGTCAGCTTAGTTTTTAAAATAGTGAGTTTAAGGTACCCAGATGGAAAGGTGAAATGAGCAGCTGGATTTATAGCGGAGTACAGGGGAGAACTGAGCTGGAGATAAATATTCAAGAATCGTCTATCCAGACAAATTAAAGATGCTCTTAACACGTCTCTCTTATTAACTACATGGAAAGACTAAGAGTTTGACCATGACATAGATGGATGATTAAAAATAAACAGATAATGCTCCGTAGGTTCTAGAGAGAATGAAAAAGAGTGGCATGAATGCACTTAAGTCAGTTGAGGTGGTGTCAACACTCTAGATAATGAAGAGGAGAGGCAGAAGAGGTGATAGAATTCCAACTTCAACAATGCTGACAAACTTTTTAAAAAAAATTCTGTTTAGGTATCCTACAGAGAACACTGTCTTCACAAAGAGAACATTCTAAGATGTTGAAAATGTGAGATGGGATTAAAAATGAAGCAAAAGCGTCATTTAATTCTTCAAGGGTTCTGGCATAATTTCCTTTGAAATTTGGCCTGATCTATTTAATTAAAATTTTGATGATAATTATTTGTTTTATTATCCATTTATATCCAAAATATATCCAGATTTTGTGGCCTGAATCCCACAGACTAAAAGCTCTGTGAAATCAGGAAACATGTCTCTATTATCCACCCACAAATGTACACCTAGGGCTAGTCCAGTGCATGGAATATAGTAGCACACAATGAAGACTTGTTTCAATTAAGGAAGGAAGGGAGGGAGGAAGGAATGAGGGCAAGAGGGAAGGGGGAAGAAAAAAAAAGTTCCATTTCTTACTGAATTTGGAGATAATCTGCTGATCCAATGTTCTATGTGACTTCATTCCCAAGCCTGAGTATTTGAAAGCCTCAGGATTCTGTTGTTCTAAGTATGGATTTGGATCTATCCTACTGAAGATATTTTCAACGATTAAAAAAGGTTAATGAGTCAGTTTTCTAGATCTTTCCATTTTTAAAAAATTTCCTGTTTTAACTTTCAATCTTAGAAATATTTTTAATGATGAAATGCAAGAGGTAAAAGGTGACATTATTAATGGTTAATTATTTTTACTCCCACATGGAACATTCTATTCATGGTTTCATTTCATTTGAATAATGTTCTTTGGTGCTTTTGCCATAGCAATGCCTTACTTTCATGCAGAATACATTAACCCACAGTCAGAAATTAAATACATATATAAGAATCACATAAAATAGGGGCACCTAGGTGGCTCAGTGGGTTAAGCCTCTGCCTTTGGCTCAGGTTATGGTCCCAGGGTCCTGATCAAGCCCCACATTGGGCTCTCTGCTCAGCGGGGAGCCTGCTTCCTCCTCTCCCTCTCTGCCTGCCTCTCTGCTTACTTGTGATCTCTCTCTCTGTCAAATAAATAAATAAAATCTTTAAAAAAAAATCACGCGAAATGCTATGTTTCATGTCTTAATTAAAGTTACGTTAACAGCAAATTTTAAAATAATTCTAAGCCCCAATCTATTCCAACCATTATATACAGTCTCTGCAGAGAACCTTTGTTCTGAGAATATCCTCCCTCTAGTGGTGGGGGAAAAACAGATTTTTTTTTTCCTGCTTCATGTGTTCTTTTGCTAAGATGGCCCTTTTAGGTATGTGCCCCTTTTCTTTCAGGACCAAATTTAGGTTAGGCATGATATGATACTTACCTAAGAGAGTTTTCCATGCATCTTTGGATATCTCAGGAAATTCCCCATACCATATATATATATATATATACATATACACACACATATACATATATATATATATATAAAATACGTAATATATATAAACAGTAAAAAATTCATAGCAAAACAGCTTTCTGCCTTGGTTTTTTTCCCTAATTGATTCTCTTGCACTTGCTGTATTAAAATTCACTGCAAATTCTTTCTCGTTCTTTCCATTGAGAGGCAGCTTTTGTTTCTTTTCTGTTTGAATCCAGTTCAGCCTGCAATTGCTCAATAATAGAGTGTGGTAGAGGTGACACTGTGCCAGTTCTAAGCCTGTCCTTTAAGAGGGTGACTGATTCTGCTTCCTCCTTTTTGCAATGCTTATTCTGGGACACTGTAGCTCAGAATCCAGTTGCTGTACTACAAGACACTCCCAAATATGTTGAAGGCCATATGTAAATATTCCAGTTGAAAGTCCCAGGTAAACACCCATCTGAGAGCTAGCATTAATTTCCAGCCATATGGAAAGAAATTTTAGACATTGCATCCAATAGATTCAGATGACTGCATTCCCAGCCAGCCTCACGTAGAGCAAAAGAAGCACCCAGCTGAGCCCAGCAACCCACAGAATCAAGAGAAATAATCAAATGGTGGTGATTTTAAGTCACTAAGTTTTGAGTTATGTTATGCAGCTATAGATAACAAAGACAGTGTTGACGCATCTTTCTTTATCTTCCTGTTTCTAGTCTTAGCTTTGCCAATTTCCCCGCATGGTTCTATTTTCTACTCCCATATATCAATTCTGATCAGCACCAACCAAGCTGAGAGCTCCAGAGCAAGGATGATCTGTAATTTTGCCCAAGATATTAAATTTCTAAGTTAACATTTTCAAAGCAAATAAATGTAGTAAATAGCAAAATCTATTCCTTCTGCATTTTGAAACCATCAAGAAGAAAATAAGGATTAATAATGCAATGGCTCCCGTTGTAACCACAGTTAGAGTTGCATTACTCATTACTATGCTTCTGTGCATCCCCAGTGGAAGGAGTCCCACTTTGAAATTCAGCTTTTCCTCTAGTGAAGCTGGTTTTTCAAAGGGCTTTTCTCCATTTGTGTATCTCTTATTTACATATCTGCAACAGTTGACCACTGCCTGATTCTTTTCTGGCTCTTCCTCCTCCTTCCAACACCTAAACGCAACTATCTACCCAGGTTCCTGCCTGAATATCTCTCTTTCTCTAAACACAGACTAAATATCAGTTAAACAGGATCTGTTATCGCTTCTCAAGTCAGTCAGGTCTTTATCCAAATTTAGGTTTGATGCACATCCTTCTCTCTGTTTGAAACAGAACTCTGACCCATCTTCCTTGAACTTATGGAAATAAACACAGCTCAGTGATGGAAACACCCACAGGGATCCAATGAGAAGCCACAACAAATACCTACCTTTTATTTTTATCTAGTCCACCTTTAATCACCTTACTACCATACTCCCTACTTATTTCTCTATCCCTCCTTTTATTCTTCTACCATGATCCTGATTCATCACCTAGCCTGGAAACAAGTTGGGATTTCCTGTCTCACAACTTCCATAGCATATGGTCTAGTTACCCATGTTCATTTACTCCTGCATCCTACATCTTACTCCATGGCCAACATCAAAATCCAGCAAGCAAGCCCTGCTCAAGGGGTTCCTTTTCCACAAAGACCTCCTTTTTTTTTTTTTTTTAAAGATTTTATTTATTTATTTATTTATTTATTTGTCAGAGAAAGAGAGAGAGAGAATACAAGCAGGGGGAGTGGCAGGCAGAGGGAGAAACAGGCTCCTTGTTTCTCTTTCATCAGGAGCCTGACATGGGACTTGATCCCAGGACACTGGCATCACGACCTGAGCTGAAGGCAGATGCTTAACCAACTGAGTCACCCAGGTGCCCCTCCATGAAGACCTCTTTGTTACCACTGTTATTTTTGAACTCTCTTTATTTGAATTCCCATAGCTCTATGTTTGTATTTTGCAGAACTTATGAATACTTACCTCATGCAGAAGAAGCTTGTGAGTAGGACGCACTTCCCTACAAATTTCTACCCTACTTAATTAAAGGATAGTATCTGTGACATGAGGAGCACATAATAAATACTCACTTTTTCTTTGTTCTGATTATTTAGCCACATTAAGTATTTTATTTTTAAATATATGTCGGTATTATGATTATCACTAACCCAAAATATATAAAAACATTTCACAGAAGTCATAATTGAGGTATTACCTTTGAATCTAGACTAGAGGAGAAACCAGAGAAAGGAACCAGACTAGAGGAACCAAACTAGAGGAACTTTTTCTACTTAGAAATAACAAAGAATATGGGTGCCTGGGTGGCTCAGTGGGTTAAGCCGCTGCCTTCGGCTTAGGTCATGATCTCAGGGTCCTGGGATCGAGTCCCGCATCGGGCTCTCTGCTCTGCAGGGAGCCTACTTCCTCCTCTCTCTCTCTGCCTACTTGTAATCTCTCTGTGTCAAATAAATAAATAAAATCTTTAAAGAAAAAAAAATAAATAACAAAGAATACAGACCTTTATATAATATCATCATGAAAGATTTTATCAGATAAGAAGTAGACTGATTCTCTGAAAGCTAATTATGTGATCTAAGTCTTTTTCTGAATTCGTTTTTTGTCCACTTGAGTTCTCTTCTTGTTAAGACATTTTTTTTCACTTAATGCAGATGAGTCATTGCTTTCTCCAACTTGTCTCCCTAATTCATGTCACTTTAAAACCTTCATGAAAGCTTTCAAGGTCACCGCCAATCAGCCCAGTCATCTTGATAAAAATAACATTGCTTCATCATGCCATTTTGGCTTTTAAGTCATTTACTTTATTTGGCATAACCCCAATCCCTTACTTCAGCCACATCTGTTGAGATGAAAGCAGAAATGTTCTTTTTCAAACTTACACTGTTAAAACATATACCCTTTCAAATATGTCACCAAGAATGCAGAATTTTTAAAGACAAGAGGGTTGTCACTGACTTGTTTCCTTTTCTTCTTTCATTAGGTGAAACACAAAGGAGTGAGATCTTAAGGGGACTGTGGCATATGTAACATTTGATTACCCAAAACACTCAGCACCAAGCCTGGGTAGAATAAATGAGTCAACAAATGTTTTTTATTCTGAATCCCTGAAAAAGGTTCAGCAGGGGACAAATGAGGAGACCCATTTTGGTTGGAGATGGAGAAAGTGAGAAACCTGTGAGATTTTCAGATCTCCATGTTCATGTAGAACTTGGTATTAAGGCTTGATAAAGGGAAAGAAGTTTAGGCTGAACATATCAGGATGAAAGTCATCAATGTGTAAGTGGCGTTTAAAGACCAAGAGTGGATGAACATATTCAGGGAAAGCCTATAACAAAAAAAAAAAAAGAGAGATGGTGGAGGAGATAATCTTATTCAGTACATGTCTGAATGCCTCAGCAGGGATAGCAGACAGAACTATATCTCATTACAGCATATGATTCACCCAGGACCAAAGAGGTAATGAATGCTATACATAGAGAATAATTAGACGTGTACAAGTATCTTCCTAGCTTATAGAAGAAATAGTCTAGGGTTAGCTATGTGAACAAGACTGAACACAACTAGAGGGGAAGGAGTGGAGGGGTGAGTTTGAAATACTTGTGGAATGAATAAATGAGGGAATAGATGAATGATAAAACATTAAATTTTGTTTCTAGAATCCAGAGACCTACCTGATCAAGCCTATTGGTTAAAACTTTCTTCTTCTTCCTTGGCTCCTGTTTCTGAGAAAGCCTCTAGACAATTGAATCGGAGAGCTAGTTCCTCCTTTTCTCTACCTGTTTTCTCTCTTCACCAGCTGCTAACTTTCATGCCAAGGTTCTAATAGATACAACAAGATAGATATTCCATTCAAATGTACCTGCTCCATTTCCTATGACACTAGCTATTCAGAATCCCTGACATGCTAAGCATGATATGAAATGGGAAGGATTCCTTCATCCATCTTCACTTGGCTTTCTCTCCTCTGAGCCCAGCGCTGACCCTTATAATTCAAAAGAATAAAAAGTTTCATTCAAACCAGAACTTCTCACCTCCCAGCCTGGTGTGCAAAGGCATTTTATAATCCCTTCAATCACTTCAATCCCACAAATAAAATATTTTAGATTCATTGGTTTTAAGGTATTTATTGAGGACCTGGGGGAATGCCTGGGGCAGGAGTTTGGGGGAAGGAGATTCCAATAAGTCTTTAATAAGAAGTCTTTTCCTCTCTATGAATGTTGTTATTTCTATAGTAGCTTTTTAATTCCTGTCTTTGGTGCCTGGGAAGGCCTGTGACAGATTCAATTGGATGCCTAAGTGAATGGATCCCCCACCTCACCCTTTCATAGTGACAGACCCTGTTCTGATGGTTTTTTTCCACATAACTTTGTGCTTATGGAGGTGTTAGGATTCCCAGCCAAAAGAGTCTGGGTCTTGATTAGTCCAAGCCAATGGACTCATGATAATCCTATTTCTCTTGCCAGTCTTAGGAAAACACACAGCACCCAGTTCTGGAGAATGAGACAAGAGAGGAAAGCTGGCAAATGAGCAAGCTTTCTGAAAAAGGATTTTTGCTTTGAAAGAGAAACACAGAAGGGGAAAAAAAAAATTGTTTCCTGCTTCTGGACATGGTTTACTGAGGAGGATTGTTAAAACTGTTGCAGCCATCTTAAGGTGCTAAAGGAGGGCAAAACTGAGCTGTTGGAGAGCAAACTGATTGGAGATGTATGAATAACTCGCCCCACCTCAGACCGCCTTGATAGATGACATTATAAATTTGCTTTATTTTTATAACTTCAAGGTAAGGTTTTTATTATTTGCAGCCAAAAGTTTATCGACTGAGGAAGACCCTAGTAAATAGGGTAGGATGAGAGAAAGGTTAAGGGACAAACATTGACTTTCAGTTAGCATGGAGGGAGGGTGAAAAGACATCATCCTGCACTTGATTCTGGGAGAAGAAACCTGAGGATATGGATCAAAGGGAAGGCATTGGGAACCCATGTGGTCCAGTTTTCTGTTCAGTGTCACATTAAAACAAAACCAAACCCACATACCATGTGATGAAAAATAATCTCAAATAAAAGTAATTCCAGGAGCACCTGGGTGGCTCTGGGTGGCTCAGTGGGTTGGGCCTCTGCCTTCAGCTCAGGTCATGATCTCAGGGTCCTGGAATTGAGCCCTGCATCAGGCTCTCTGCTCAGTGGGGAGCCTGCTCCCCACCCCCCCACCTCTCTCTGCCTGCCTCTCTGCCTGCTTGTGATCTGTCTGTCAAATAAATAAAATCTTTAAAAAAAAAAAAAAGGAATTTCAAAATTTCCTTGGCTTCTTAAAAAACACCCAAAGGTTTCGGGGGAGATTAACCTATATCTAATTTACATAAAAAAGCAAAAGCCTGTCTCTGTTTCTGGTACCTCCACATTATCCATAGAAATGCCGGCTATTCCCCCAGGCCTCCTTTACTCCCAGTGTGACCTCCTGATCTACAGGGGCTCACAGCCACAGACTACATTCCTTCCAGTGCCTCTTTTTCTTCCCTCTTCAGTCTTTTATCTTCATTCCTTCCTCCTTCTACCAGGACAGACTTCTACCAACTTTAGAGGTAAATTTCCCATCCTGGCTTTTCCCAATCTCATTGCTCTTTGTTTTTGCCAGGACACTGTGACATAAAGTCCCAAAAAACTCGTAGGGACCAGGAGCACAGGGCTGGGAGTCCTCACACTTTCAATATTGCTATGTTTTGTTCTCAGAAATTCGCTGCTCCAGACCGGGAAACCCTACAGAACAAATGACCTGGTTTCTACCACAAAAAAGTTGTGAGGGTTGTGCGGGGACAGAAAGACAAAGATAAAGGGGGAACTTATGGATGGAGAAAGACTAAAGAAACGTATCAACCAATCATAATGCATGAACCTTATCTGGATTTTGATTCTACCGCCTTCCAAGAAAACACACTTATATTAATGACATCTATGAGATTAATAGAAAGTAGAATACCAACTGAGTATTTAATAATGCCAAGGAAATACTTGTTTTATTTGTAATAATTGTACTGAAGTTATATTTTTTAAAAAGTTAACTTTAGAGATATGTACTAGAATCCAATTACATGGTCAGGTATTTGCTTCAAAATAATATAGGGAGGGTGGAAATGGCCACATATCTGTTGATCCTTATTGAAGCTGTGAAATAGGTACATCAAGGTAAATTATATACTTTTTCTGTTTATAATTTAATTTTTTTAAAGATTTTATTTATTTATTTATTTATTTATTTATTTATTTATTTATATGACAGACAGAGACCACAAGTAGGCAGAGAGGCAGGCAGAGAGAGAGAAGGAAGCAGGCTCCCTGCCAAGCAGAGAGCCTGATGTAGGGCTCCATCTCAGGACCTCGAGATCATGACCTGAGCCAAAGGCAGAGGCTTAACCCACTGAGCCACCCAGGCGCCCCTTGAATTTCTTTGTAAAAAAATGATAAGAGAATCTTTTTAGGAATAGATAGTACACAAACTTGAATATGCCAGCAGTAGGTCACTTGGTGAGGCTTGTTTGTTGAGGCCTGGGAAGAATCATCCTGGAGACTCATGGTCACTGAGCATGTCCTAAATATCTATGATCTAACTTTATATTTCCTGTGTTAGAACCTGTATTTCAGACCCACTATATGGCACTTGCAATTATTCTGATAGGTACCATGACCTTCCCAGATTTGCTCAAAACCCAGCTACCCAATTCATGTATCCATATAGAAAACATGTCCCAACTATAGCCTTTGTGGACACACCTACTTGAAACAGGATGGTGAAATAAGTCCAGATCATTAGATAAGTCTGTGGCAATTTTCTCTTAGCCATTAATGTCATCAGTCATGGGGTAAAAGGAGTCTTACTGTTTCTGTCTTCTGTAATGTGTGTAATAGGTTTTCATGTGTTCTCTGTATTTAGTAAGGCTCATCTGTGAAAAGGAAGCCAGAGGCCAAATTATATTTAAACATCTCATTTGAAATTGTCTCAGAAGATGTAAAATTATTTTTCATTCAGGATGACTCACTCTTTTGTGAAAGACCTTAAGTTCAGATTCTAATATCTTCCAAATATTCACTCACTTTTGTTAATCTGAATTAGTTAACTTCATTTCTAATGGCTCTGACGCAACTCTTTCATTTGTATTCGTATAATACAGTGCCAATTTCTAACTCTCCGGAACTGATTGTGGATTTTAGCTACAGAAACAAATAACTCTCAAACATTTGTGTGTTTCTGTAACTTGGAGTTTCTTTTGTACTCATTTCTTTCCTTGAAAAAAGTGTAATTCTTGTTTTCATTATTCAGCTTTGTAATTCATCAGACTTCAGTCTGCCGGTTAGCCAGTTAGCATGTTCAAGCTAAGGAAATGTATATTCTCAAATCCTAAAACAAATGGCTTCCCAAAGAAGGTAGACATAAAATATAGTGGGAGAAGTAGACCAGGGATCCAGTGAGCAGAGGAATCATATATAGAAGGCATTTGTCTTTTTCTTCCCTGACTAATAACTGTCTTCCCTTCTGTTTCAGAAATTCTCTAAATAGAGTGTTAATAGGAAATGGAATCCTTCTACAGAAGCCAAAAAGGCCATTTCGTTGCTTTCTAAGCCTCCATTGAAGGTTACTACTGAAGCTTGTGAACCAGGCTCAGCCAATCAAATGTATCTGACTTGGATGTAGAGTCTAGAACTAGTGATATCAAGAAGCAGGTAAATTCTTTCTGCCATAGATGTGACAGCAACAGCATCAGTGTCTGGAGGTAGGACACTGTGCCCAGTGCCAGTAACGATGTGGATGCAAGCTGCAGTGTTCATGTCTGGTGGCATTATTACTAGTCTTCTCACTGGAATGTTTTTTGAAACTGTTTTATGGCGTGCCTGGGTGGCTTAGTCGTTAAGTGTCTGCCTTTGGCTCAAATCATGATCTCAGGGTCCTGGGATTGAGCCCCACATGAGAGCTCTTGCTCTGCAGGGAGCCTGCTTCTCCCTCTCCCACTCCCCTTGCTTGTGTTCCTTTTCTCACTGTCTCTCTCTTTCTGCCAAATAAATAAAATCTTTAAAAAATAATACTGGTCTTATTTTTGATTCTGGCTATGCCATCACCTTTTCATACTTAACCAATTTTCTGACTGGATCCTTGTGGGTTTTTTGTTGTTGTTATTTTGTTTTCGTTTTGCCAAAATTCTTGAAGTTATCCATTATCTGTTCAATACATTATTTTTCAGTCTAATTCAGCCAATGTTAGCTTCTGTTGGTGTTGAGTAAGAATCCTGACTTTATAAAAAATAGTACCAGCAGTGGCTATAGCACAGAACCTCCAGGAAACCTGGGAGCTAGGGAACATGGAGTCACTCTTAAGGAACAGAAAGTGGTAGCCCATGACCTACCATGACAAAATAGTAAACTATCCCCCAAGTGTCCTTGGAATGAAATACCCACCAAAGGCAAGATTTCAGAAATGTCACCAGTGGCATACAAAGGGCACAAGGTATTGAAAGTAAGACAAAACAGGGTATGGACTTTTAACAACACTTGTCACCTGAAAAACCAAATGAGACACTTAAACCCCAAATCCTTGTCTAAAAGCGTGGACCTGTGTGTCTACTCACAGGAAGGAACATCACCTTCTCTTCCTGCACCCACCACTGTGTGTTTGAGAGGGAGTTCTGCTCACTGTGCTGGTATCAAATGAAAGTATGCTGCTGGACAGTTGTATCCACACTAAGCATCACTTTAAAGGCAATGGAGAAGGCAATACTTATCAGTAGGCAAAACTCTGGACAGTAGATGTCTTTGTCCTCTTTACCTAAATGGACAGTTGTCCAAAATTAAGGACTGTACTAATTTGTGAAGAATTAATGGTTTGACTTGATGGTCTTGCATTTGAAGGCAAAAAAAAAAAAAAAAAAAAAAAGTGAGGATCAGTGACAAACAAATTTGAGGAAATGTTATGGACAGATCCAGTGTATGAAGAGAAGTGTTGGTCACCAAAGGCTTCCAGTCTGGAAGGAGTGTCTCCTAATTAGGAGGAAAGATAACTCACTCCGTGTCCTTCTCCAGTCACCCCAGTGCTGTTTGATGGGCTCATGCACAAAGTATCAGAGTAGCCATATCAATTCTGTATTGCTCTGTAACAAACTGTCCCCAAATTCAGCAGCTTAAAACTAGGGACTGAGTAATACCTGGAAGAATCATGACATGCACACTTGCTGTAGTACATCGGGGTCCTTACTTCTGGGAATCAAGTCTCTCCTTCAGTCAATTAGTTTCCAGGTCTAATAGCTGTTTCAGGTCTAGGCAAGGTCTTATAACTTTGGGGGACCAACTGCCCTCAGCCTCCCAATCATTCATTCTTCATTTCTTTTAGTTGCACAGCTTCAGTAGGACTTTTATTAGCTGCCCATTTATTTGCCCCTAGAGCCACCATATTCTATCAACCATTTCCATGACTCTCTGACAGACCCTACATGGCAGCCCTTCTAAATTTTCCACTCATTAAAAGGTGTCTGACTTCTAACAGTTAAGTGCTGCCATCAAACTCTGCTGTTCCAAGGATTTTGCCTCTCTACTGCAAATCTTGTCATTCATCCTAGTGTACAGAACATGTTCCCCCTGACCTTTTCTCTCATGCTGGTATCCTTCTCAACAGGACAGTCTGTATTGCTTCAGTGAACAGCATAAGCTCCAGGCTCTTCTGTGGACTAGAGTCCCCTGGTGGGACTTTGGCCTTGTGTTTCCCTCTACCACACCCATGTCTCTGAGCCCTTTTATTTCTTCTTATGCTGTGTTTTGGAAATTCTGGCATTCATACCTCGTGTGTGGTCAGTGACTAGTAGTTTGTCCTCACCATCTCCCCAAATCCTTGCCAAGGTGTTCAGTGGTTCAAGGTGTTCTGTCTCAGTGGAGTGATCTCAGATAAATAAATAAATCCTCCTTTTTCCTGCCCTTATGTTTTGCCTATCCTAATCAAGCACTCATAAAATCCAGTACCAAAGGTATTCTCCAGGTCCTAGGGGTGCATGTTAGCATGTCCTGCAGTAATTTGGAGATGTAGTCCCTTTCTTTATCGAGCCCAGCACATCTCTAGCTGAGTTTATGTTGTAATTCAACCATTGTTGTAGCCTGGTGGACTAATGGGAGCTATGGGTAGATCCTGGGGAAATGGAGAACACATGTCTTTGCGGGGAGAGGTTCTGCACCACTTCCAAATGGAAGAAAGTTACTAGTCTTTGACAGGAATAAGCCTTTCAGGATGCCTGGATGGCTTTCTTTAAGCATCTGCCTTTGGCTCAGGTCATGATCCCAAGTCAAGACCTACCTCAGGCTCCCTGCTCAGTGGGAAGCCTGCTTCTCCCTCTCCCACTCCCCCTGCTTGTGTTCCATCTCTCACCATCTCTCTCTGTCAAATGAATTTAAAAAAAAAAAATAAGGAAGGAAAAAAAGAAAAGAAAGAAGGCTTTCTTTGAAGGCCCATAGGATGCAAGGAGATCTGAGAATTCAAGATTTTTAGGACATCAAATCCATCCAATAGGTCATGATCCCTTTCCTTTTTTTTAACCAAGGCCCTGATCATAGACCTGCCCTGGAAGGATGGATTTTTTTTGAAACCCAACTATTCATTCAGTCCTGGGCCTGGTGCTTGGTTTCTCTGCCCTGCTGTGGCACAAGAGGAGTGCCTCTCCTGTGCTACCAAGAAGCCCCCCTGGCTTCCACACCTAGCTTTCAAGTGATAATGAATCATTCTCAGTCTTTTGTTTTGTTCTTCTCAGTATTTTTCTAAAGCTTTCGTCATGTTTAGCCAGAGCCACCAGCTCCCTCCCTGTAGTTACTATTTTCCCCATACTTCTCAGACACTTCACACATCACACTGCTAGTTCAACACCTTCTACCTGTCTGTCATCCTTATTTTCTACAGATGAAAATCGTAACAATCACACTGTTTTGTGCTGGGGCTCACAGTGTTTTACCTACCACCAGTAATGGGGTTCCTCCTTGCCTGCCATGCATCTGCATGATCCTGCTCCAAATCCTATCTTTGAGTGGGTTCTCTTGGGTCCCTCCTACCACAAACTGTCACAGGTTGGGTTCCTTGATTCTGAGAAGAGATTGCATATAGAAGGTTTATTAGGAAGTGCTCTTTATCTCGATATACCTGTAAGGAAAATGGAGGGAAACAAGCAGAATTGGGCATGAGGAGAAGTAGACTAGCAATATAACCTCAAAGAAAGCTTCAGTTGACCCTGTGGGGAGCCCTGAAGATGTAACAACCCATTCACAGTGTCCCAGGTTGGAGAAATAAAACTGGATCACCACAGAAAGCCAGCTGTATCAGGAGGCTATCTTCAGCTGAAGCAATCGCCAAAGAGGGTTGACAGGTAGAGGTTATCCACTAGTTACACCACCAGAAGCTAGGTGAGTAAGGCCTACATTTCGTGCCCCATGCAGTACATCAAAATATCCCCTGAAAGAAATCTGCTTCACAGTTGGGAAAAGGAAAGAGTATAAAAGGAGCCAGGTAGTCTCATAGGGGCACCTCTGATACTACTGTGACTGTTGGGGGAAATAATGGAAGACTACAAGAACTCTATAGGACAACTATTTCAAAATAATCTTAAATAGCTATATGTGAGTTTGCCTGATGATGATTTTTACTCAGTCTATGGTCACAGTCTACTGTGCAAAGTTAGTTTCATAAGGAAGCACATGGGGGGAGTAATTATCCTGTCCTTAATGTAATCGTGGAAGACTTCACATTTAGATTTCGGTAGACAAAAAGGAGAGGAAAGCATGTTAGGCAGGGGTACAGCACATAAAGCCACGTAAAGAAATATGCCCTGTTCTGAGCACAGCAAGGCATTCGATACTTAAGTTTTTTGTTTCTTTGGTTTGTTTTTTTGTTTTTGTTTCACATCAGAAATAAAGGTTTGGAGAGTAAAGACTACAAATGTTACTCCCTTTGTAAGAAATCAAGTACTTATACTGTTTAAATCACTGCATATCTTTTGAATGATGATGGAAGTCATTATACAAGAATGGGATCTCAATGAAAGAATTCTTGATAGGCCTTGGCTTTGTTCGCTGGTATATTTTCAACCATGACTTCGTATCATTTGGAATCACCTTTTCTTGCTTGTCTATTACTTTAACATATTTAACAGCTGACCCCAAAATATCTCAGGAAGAAATAACCATAGCATTTTTTGGGGTGGTTGACACGGACAGTGGTTCAGTGTAAGATAAGGCTCTTGGTGGCCAATGCTGGTGTACTCAGGCCATTATTTCTTTTACTTTTATGTATTGTCTTCTGGAGACAGGGGACAGGATGTTGCACTCTCCCCCACTAGTCATCCTCTTGCGAGCTAACCTGTCTGCTAAGATTCACAGGAGCGCTCAAGCTGCTCACAGTGGTGATGCAATGGCTTTCTGTGAATAACTTCTGGCTCCCTGGGAAGGCATTGCATGACCTTACATGCCATCTGCCAAGCCATCTGCATCTTATTTTGGATCCTAAATAAGAGCAATGGTCCCTGTTAACTTTTATGTGTCATTCATTCAACAAATATTTGTTGAGTGAAAGGCAACTCTGCCAGGTGCCATAGGTAGAAACGTCTCGTGCTCTTAGAAGAGCAAAATGCCAACAACTAACTAAAAAACAGCTTCATAAACAACATGTAGAAGTATATGCAAAGTCTAAGGGAAGAAGATGCTCATGGGAAAGAATGTGCCATAAAGATTTTCTCCATGTTCAAGTGTGTACATGCTAATAAGCATTTAATTTGGTTGTATATAAAAACAGAACCCATTGTGTGATGTGGTATTTTAAACTGTTCTTAGGTCATTGTACTGCTCATAAAATGAATGGAAGTGCACTGGCTTTCAACTTGTGAAGTGTTACCTATTATTCATTCTTGAATGACTAGACACCCAGGGAGAAAAAGATAGATGGGCTTGGTAGGGGAGAATGAGGATCTTAAGAGAAGCAACGCTTCTTGTTACACAATATTGATAATACTGCATGTTCCTTCCACTCCTGAGTGTCAGCTTACATTCGTATAGGAAAAAGGACCCTGCCAGTAGGTAAAAATGGGAAGACCGCTCTTGGTGCACACCCTTTTAGGATGATTATGTTTTCAGCTGTAATGTTTATACAGTCTTATATTTATGGAATACTTACTGTGTGCCAGACACCAGACTAGATCACAGAGGCAGCATTATTTAATCCCTCACAGGAACTCTTGGGTGTAACTATTCATATCCCCATGCATATGAGTAAACTCTGATCCGGAGAGATTTAAAAATGTAGCAGTTCAGGACCCACAGGAAACAGATGCTATATTTGAAAGGGACAATTTTTAAAGTTGGAAAGGGCTGAGAGGACATTAATAGTGGCCATAGGAAGTAGCAACAGTGGGAAGCCACATCCACACTTGGATCCAAAAGGGAAAGGGGAGAGATGGATGTTACTGGAGCCACTTGAATGCTTGAAGGAAGAAAATCATCATATAGGCGATGCAATCCCAGAGCAACACAACCACTGACAGAACCACAGGGAATGGAGGAAGTCTACTGGCAGCACAAATAGCCTGACCTCTCTAACGTTACTGTGTCTCCTCCCATCCTCCAGCCTCCAGAGGATGCCATCCATTGGCCAAACCCACCCAGTAACATAAGGAAAGAGAGCTGGGGGTGTTGTACTCTGAAAAGTTCAGCACAAATAGAGTAAGGAGGATGGGGAGAGGTGAGGGCAAATAGAGAATAATGCAAAGAACTTGCCTGAAGTTATATCATTAGTAACAGCACTGCCATCAAATTCTATAAACTATTAACTTCTAGTTCAAAGATCATGCAATTTCCATTGTGACAAGTTATTTTCCTATCACTTCTATTAATAACTGTTTCAGAGATCACATTATAAAAGTAAGATGTTTAGGGATGCATGGGTGGCTCATTCTGTTGGGCATCTGCCTTTGGCATAGGTTATGATCTCAGGAACCCTAGGATTGAGTCCCATGTCAAGCTCCCTGCTCAGCGGGAGTCTGCTTCTCCCTCTCTCTCTGCCCTTACCCTTGCTCATTCTCTCTCTCTCTTTTTTTTTCTCTCTCTCTTTCTCCCAAATAAACGCATCTTTAAAAACAATATTTTAAAAAATATATCCTTTATAACATCAAAATATTTTGGGTCATAAACAAAATTATTTCTATCAGAGCTATTCAAAGTTTACCTTGATAGGTAGTGAGATCTCTTAATAGAGACATTCAAATATAGTAGCCACTCAAAAAATAGTTTACGAATTACTCTATGAATAAATGACCTTTTATCCTGGATCTTTTAGAAGGAAATTCCTGCACTTGTGAACTTTTCTAACTTGAGGAGCTCTGAAGTTTCCTTCTAAGATTCTATGACTCCATTAAATATCTAGAATGTTCCTCAGACCGCTCAGTTACAAGTGAGAGTGGTTTTAAGGAATTAGTTGTACAAGATGCTTAAGCAATCATATGACTAGAAATGTTACACTGCCCAGGGGGAAGTCATGAAGGATCACATCTTACTTAGGAATGCTTTCAGGTATAGGCAACAAAACAATTCTGAGCAAAATATTTAAATAAATAGAAGAGTGTTTGTTGGGCTGTTGTTGGTGGTGCTGATGTCTTTAAAGCTCTCTCTAGGAGCTTTGGCTCATGGCTGTACCTTAGTTGTTAAAGCTCCAATATTAGGTGTTATGATCCAGTCCTGAAAGAGAGGGAGTGGCGATGCTTGTACCAGGTAAGCAAAGGCTTTCCCGGTGAACTCACTGAAGAACTCCACTTCTATTTAGTGAAAATCCAGAAGGAGGTCAGGAGAACAGTTGTAAATGAGAAATGGTCAGCCAGCCACAACTGTCTGATAGGAATCTCTTTCCCTAGCACTACCAGATGGATGAATGGCCGCCTTGCAGTAGGTGTCTACAACTACTGATAAAGGAGGAAGATAGCCAGCATCCAACGCACAGGCTCAGGTTCAGGCCTCTATGGGTAGGCTGTGTTGCTTAACATTTCCTCCAGAGATTAATACACAGGGAATGTTAGCTTACATCAGTCTGAGTTACTGGTCCATTACTATGACCAGCTCAGTGTGGGGAGTTTTCTCTGAATAGGTTGGGAAGGTGAGCACAGCACTGAAAATCAGGCTTCCTTCTCTGGTTGTGGAAAATGGAATTAGCCAAACTAGAAGTTTCACGGATTTGGAGGGGCGAAATGGTGAATTATTTTAACATCCAGTCTGATGGGATTTCTGACCCAGCTTTATCCAGCATCTGCGTTCACAGCTGGTGGCAGGGGACTTACTGCCTGACAAAGCGACATCACTGCTGTGTTAGAATGACCTTCAAAAATGTTCATCTTGAACCAAAGCTGGCAGCCTCTTAAATTCCAATTATTGACGCTACATGTTTGTTTGTTTGTTTGTTTTGCCTAGATCTAAATTAGAATAAATCCTTATTTCATGCGATAACCCACAAATACTTGAAGTCATCATGCATGTTCCCAGGTCGGCCACTTTGTCTTGTTTTTATCATTGTTTTTAAGAGTGGTGAACTTTCATCTTGTTCACCCTATTATACTACAGTTTGGTAGTGTCCTTAAATTTAAAAAAAAAAAAAAAAGTCCTGACACGTAGGAGGAGGAGCACAGTATAGATGAGATAAGAAAAGAGGCTGATTCTTTTTGTTCTTATACTACTATTTTTGTAGCCTAAGATTACATCAGTTCTTCCTGTGAACTGTTGTTTGGTTAGCCTCAGGTCAATTACAGAGCCCTGTGGCCTGACTCCAGGCACCCTCTTTAAGGTTGACTCAATCTCTTAATTATTTCATGTTTGCTATGTTCAAAGCACTTAAGGACAATTTTTTTTTCCATCCTCAAACTCTTCAATTTAGATGATAATAATCATCTATCCCAGTGCTCTATTTGCTTGTATTTATACCATCAAACATCTTGTCATGTTTCTTTTTGAAATCCATCTTACTATATCAGTACCAGTAAAAATAGGTATTTTTGATAAGTGAGGGTACAAAGTATAGAAAATTTCAATGAAACTACATAGAAATGTATTAATATATAAGAATTCTGGAAGTTCTTTAAGATTGCCAATATGAACCTTGAGATTAAAGATACAATCAAATTGACTATAAATTTAAACAACAACAACAACAACAACAAAAAAACCATGACATACTTAGCTGGAAAATTTAGAGAGGTTATGCTGGAAATACTGTCTTTCTTTCTCCAAAAAATAAAAATCCAGGGAAAGTGAAGACTTAAGCTCATTCAAATGTAGCAGGTGTTGTATCAATGAGAAACGAAGACAAAAAGTACCTTCCAGGGACTATAATGTGAAATTTGTGTCTTTATTTATTTTTTCTTAAAGATTTTGTTTATTGATTTAGAGTGGGTAGGGGGGGTAGAGGGTGAGGGGGAGAGAGAATCTCAAATGAGTCCGCCCTGGGCACAGCCCAATACTGGGCTCAATCTCATGACCCACAGATCATGACCTGAGCCAAAATAAAAAATTAGAAGTCAACTGACTGAACCACCCAGGTGCCCCCAAAGCTGTGTCTTTAAAGACAAAAAGCAGTCATTTGAAAATCATGCTATACAGGGCATATTAAAGGAAAATAGATACGAGGTGAATAGACAAATTATTTATCAACAATTTTAGGGAAGAAGTTTGGAGTCATCTCACTCCCAAATTGCTTTTGAAGTGTTCAGGTACAAGGTGCAAACACTGACAAATGCCTAGGCTATTCTGGAAATTAGGCACAAACTAAATGCAGATAAATCCATGAGACCAGATGGTAGCTACCTGAAAATTTTAAATTAACCCAAGGAGGAAATGGTTGAATTATTAGCTAAAATGCAAAGCAAAAAACAATCAAAACCAGTTTCTTTATAAATACAATAATGCTAGAGGAGAAGAGTTTGCCAATGAGACCCTCCCCGTCTCCCTGTGAGATGAGAAGAGCCCCTCCCCCACAGGAGACTATAGAAAGGATAGCCATGGCACCATTGTCAAAGGTTGGGCCACAGCACACACTAAACTCCTAACCTAAGTCCACCTTATTAAATCATGTTGGCCCAAGGAGTGTATGAGACAATAGGGAAAACAAACTCATTCACTCAGCAAACATTTGTTGAGTCCCTGCTAGGCTGTCAGGTACTGGGCTAGGTGCCAGAGAAAAAAAGAGACATTTCTGAATATTCCCAAACTCAGGCACCTCCATTTCATATCTGTTGAACAAAAAGGTAAGCTGACGTAATTGTACTTAAATCTTCATGGGTTTTCTGGGCTTGTTCGTACTGCCTGTCACAGCTGTGCCTCGGAGAATGGTGGAATTGGGCAGCATCACTCTGTGTACTTGTTTTTCACTTAATTACGGCCAAAGTCAAACCGAACAGGAAGGCATGTATCCTGGACTATCCTGGACTAAAGGCATGTATCCAAGGACTAAAAAGTAAAAACATCTGGAAAAGTTGTAAGTAGAAAGCTGAGTGAGAAAGAAGACTCAACACACAGTGGAGGGATATGCCCAAAATGGCAGCCGTCAGCGTGAAGGAGTTATGTGACAGGCGGGAGGAAGAAATGAAATGCCCTGAGACCGAAGAGGGGTGGCTAAGATGATCTCTTGTAGGTTTCTATCCTCTCTCTGTCCACAGAGGCTAGAGATATTTCTGAGGTATTAGGAGCATTTACTGCCACTGAATGCCAACCACAAAGACACGGGGCATATTTCAAAAGAAAATGCTGATGTAAGCCAAACAAGCCAAGGACAGGATGAAGTATACCTCCATTAGCCCCATCTAATGAAAACAACAAACACTGAAAAATGGAAAATATATTTGTCTCTGAGAACAAGGGACTGACTCTATGCATAAGGCCTGCCTTACCTGCTTACTGAGAGATGGACACGCAAACAGAGGCAAGGCATACAATCACATATGGGATGCATATGTGACCTTGGGAGCTAGCTCCTATTAGACATTTTTTTAAAATGTTGGCTGAAGGGATTGGATATAATTTATAAGGCTTTTTAAGCGGCCAGGTGTTTTAATCTTGTGTTTCTATTGAAATGAAGAGGGAAAAATGTGGAGATCTGGAAATTGCTTCAGACTGTGATTTGGGGATCCGCTGTGGTGGTGGCATCAGTGGTGGTGGTGATGCATGTGTATGTGACAGAGCGAGAGTGAGAGTAAGAAAGAGAGAGAGAGAGAGATACAAAAGGGCATTTAACACAAAGATTTGGATACCACGGACATAATGATGCTATTGCTTTGAGGCTGCAGTTCTGAAGGTAAAAATCCAGCCATTTTAACACTAACAAAAAAATTAGATAAGGCTTTACAACAATTTCATTATTTAGCTGGAAACTGTTTATGCCTCTTAAACAAAGTCTCCTACTCATTCTAATGGTCAGTGGTCATTAGTATGACCATTACCATCTTTAGTCTAACAAAGAGGGAAAGAATGAATAAACTACCACCAGAATTAGATTGGGTCTCTCTGTTACTCACTCTCATGGCATCCTATGCTTTTCCTTTTAGTTTTTTATCACAACTGACTTTAGTAATACAAAGTTTCCTTTAAAGGTTGTTGGTGTTTTGTTAACATATACGCATTTGCAGGTAGTCCTTTGTAAAGTTTTACCTTTTAATTCAAATTTAGATCTTTAAAGAAAGACTGCCCATCCTTGAATTGTACAAATTAGGTATGTTTTAATAGTGTATTTTCTTTGCAATATAATGGTTCTTTGGCCCAGTACCTAAGAAAACACTGTAGTTCCACTTTCAAGATCCCACTAGCTCCAACACTCTAAGTAATCTTCCTTTCCAGCTGATACCCTGGATGGATAAATTGAAACATCCATGGGACACAGTAAGCATCATGCCTAGGGCCATAATGCCTTTAGAGGCTCATAAAGTGTTTAATTTTTTTTTAATTAGAAAAAGGAAAAAGGATGTTTAGGTTGAAGAAAATGTTTTAATATATTATATTAACATATTTAATTTTATACCACTTGAAAAATAGAGTTTTGAATATTTTTATGGGGAAAGGGACCTACACAGGCAAAAATGCTTAGCACCTACAAAAGTTATAATTTTGGGGGTGCCTGGATGGCTCAGATGGTTAAGTGTCTGCCTTTGGCTTAGGTCATGATTCCAGGGTCCTAGAATCTAGTCCCATGTTGGGCTCCCTGCTCAACGGGGAGTCTGCTTCTCCCTTTCCCTCTCAACCTACTTGTTCTATCTCTCTGTCAAATAAATCAATAAAAATCTTTTTTAAAAAGTTATAATGTTGGCCCTGAGGATGAAGTGAAATAGAAAGATAAAACCAATTACCCTAAGCAAATTATGAAATGAAATCTACTAGGTCTTCTCCACATACCAAACTAGCCTGTACTACAAATTTTTTATTTTATAAAACTGTAAATCAGTCTTTTTAATTTTTTTTTTTTTAATTTTTGAGAGAGAGAGCCTGCACATGTGAGTGTGTAGGGTTGATGGCAGGGAGGGAGAGAGAGAATCTTAAGCAGGCTCCACACATGGCACATACCCAAAAACGAGGCTTCTATCTCCCAACCTGAGATCATGGCCTGAGTTAAAATCAGGAGTGGAATGCTCAACTGACTGAGCCACTAGGCACTCCATATCAGGCTTTTTAAGTGGAAAATTTCAGCAAAGATTATCATTTCTACTTTGTTAAAATCTTGTAAAAATCTTTTTAGAGATAAAGACTGTACTTGCTCTGATGCTACAGGAGAGAAGAATGCTTAAAAAAGCATTTGCCGAGGCACCTGGGTGGCTCAGTGGGTTAAGCCTCTGCCTTCGGCTCAGGTCATTATCTCAGCGTCCTGGGATCAAGCCCTGCATTGGGCTCTCTGCTCAGCGGGGAGCCTGCTTCCTCCTCTCTGTCTGCCTCTCTGACTACTTGTGATCTCTGTCAAATAAATAAAATCTTTTTTAAAAAATTCATTTGCCATAATTCTCCTTCTGACTTAGTTCTTCTATTGTTTTTTTCCTTTTTATATAATGTTTCAACTACATATTTCCCAATTAGTAAAATACAGCATGTATGTGTCAGTGAGTGTGAACTGCACATCGATGGCAATTTTGGGAAATCCATTTTTTAATTTGTTGCTGTCATATCTTTGTCTCTGTCTCTCTCTTGTCCTACCTCCTCTGGATGACAGGTATGGCAACTCTGTGTTGTAACGACTTAAAGAAAAGTAGCAAATACAAAGGAGAGACACAGGGTCCAGCAGAATGTCAAGCAGAAGCGATAAAGCACAAGCATCATGGAAAGATGATCATCATCAAATATCCATTTAATGCCCATTTGAAAAATATTATTTTAATGCTTTCTCTAGGCCAGGAATAATAATGAAGTCCATGGGAATGGGAAGTGTTCTACATCTGGCTCATTTCCTTCGCTCATGACCTGTTCAATGGAGGGTGCGGTCAACAGTCCTAGAAGATTCCACCCAACTGAAGGTAGAGACGGCTATTTTGAGAAGGTGCAGTGTTGCTCAGCCACTGGCAAATTAATAAGGCATGCCACAGCTGAGAAAGATTTACTCACTATGGACGACTTTAAGTAGCCTAAAATAATCATAAACTGCTTTAAGCTAGTAGGCAGGGCCTGAGAGCATTAGAGAATTGGGCATTTGACTGGTTAACATTGCCATAAGGATTTGGAATGAAATAAATGGAAAATCTAGGACATGATGCTATTATAATATGGGCTTCAGTAACTGGCTGGTGTCATTTGATTATAATTACTGCCAAGATGCTTCTTTTAAAATTGAATTAGAAATATAGAATAAGGAATTTTTTCTTTGTATTATATATTTTCTTTGTATTCTTTTCTGTGTATTATAGGCATTCCATTCCTGCTCTTGAACGTAGAAAACCCATTTTTACCTTAACCTTAATTTGGACCACCAAATTTATAGTTGTGTACATACAGCTTAGATATTTATAGATGATTTTTTTCAGGCCTATCAGCTCAGAAGCCCAGAGGAGGCTCTGGTTCCATCACACCAAACACTAAAATACACCTTAATATCTGTATCTATTTCACAATTTCCATTTACTTTCTCTAAGGTCATTTTAATGATCTGAAACCTGTATTGGTCCTTGGAAGTGCTGACTGAGCTTCTCCAGGCTCCCAAAGCATCTTCTGAATTTGGCTGCATATTTTTGCCTAGTGGGACCACTTTGAATTCTGTGAATCCAATTTTAATTAAAATAAATTAGCTTGACTGTGAGCTTTCTGATACTCTTAGTTGCATAGTTTTAATTATTCATATTAAGTAAAGAGCTGAGTCGAGGAAAAGCTGGTAAAGAAGATAGATACTTTTCTTGAACAAAATGGAAATATAAGGAGCTGGGAGAAGTCAGATGTAGCCAAAGTTCAAGATGTCCAGTTAATCTGACTCTAGGTTAAACAAGCATGCTTTTAAACTTGGGTTCAGTGTTGGACTCCTCTTTCTCCTAAAAAAGTAAGGTTTTCCTGCTTCCTCCAATCCTAACATCTACTAAAAACTGAGAGTGAAAATCAGGATTTAGAAATGTAATCCAGGGCATCTGTATGGTTCAGTTGGTTAAGCAACTGCCTTCGGCTCAGGTTATGATCCTAGAGTTCCGGGATCAAGTCCCACATCAGGCTCCCAACACCAAGAGGACTCTGTTTCTCCCTCTGGCTTCTCCTCTCATGCTCTCTCTCACTGTCTCTCTCTCTCAAATAAATAAATAAAATCTTAAAAAAAAAATGTAATCCAAGGCAAAGGAAGAAAAAGACTGTTTTTGCTTCATGAGAAACCATCTTGAGGCTCAGTGTCGGAAGTATGATTATTTTGTTAGTCCATTGACAATATTCAGTGATCCTTGCCTCATTTTAGCTTTTTCATCCAATATGGAACTGGATGGAATAACAACAACAAAAAAGGATACCTGAGACCGAGGAGAAAATGGGAAAACCTGGGGAGGAAAAATAATGCATTAGCTAAAGAAAGAGAGCAGAAAACAAGAGTCTAGGTCCTGGGAGGTGCAAGAGAGACAGCCTTGTAAGGTATCCAGTGCCTTTTCCAAAATTCCTCTTGTCTTCTGGTAAACAGAAGATAATTTAAAAAGAGCAGAGAGGCCACTTCCAGACTCCACTGGATGTTTTCCCCACCTCACCAAGGCCACACAATTCCTGTGTACCCCGTATGGTTTAGGAATGTGATTCTTGAGCCTGAATTCAAGGTTTGCATCTTCCTCCAGATTTCATGTATGTGCCTAACCAGCAAACAGGCAAAGTGTTCTACTAGAACTAGTAGAACTAGTTCTACTAGAACTACTAGAACTCTTTTGTGATTTTAAGGAGTAATGCTAGGGTAAGTGAATTTCAATTTATCCTATTTAACCTAAGCCATCTAAGGAAAATGATAAATAGCTCAATTTTCTTTTCTCTGTATACGGTATCAAGTCTTTCTGGAAAGACATTAGTCTGATGCCAGAGTTTAGGTATTTTGGAGAAAACACATAAATATAATTTTAGGGCCTTAAGATAATAGGTCCAGAGGAAGCGCTAATCCCAGGCTCAGGGGAGGGACTTTTTGGCCCAATAAAGAAGCTGGAGATGCAGGGATCCTCCTGAGTTTGAGTTACAATGTTTTCTTGTTGGCTGCGTGAGATTACAGGTGTTCCCTAGGGTGGATTTACTTCTCTCTAAGTGTGCGCTCGTAGTAACATGGCAGGAAGGATGAGCTTCGGCTTGGTTGTATAACATGGATGTTGTGCAGAGTAATAGGATATGAGCTCCCCCACTGTACCACAATTACAAATCAAAAGCCCTACCAGAACCCATAGGGACTGAAATCATAATGGAAATTTGAAAATCAGGGGAACTGGGTAAACCATCCAACTAACTCTCCCTTTAAATAGCCAGTTTGGCCTAATCTGAAGACGGATTGGACCTGAAAATTAGTTATAGATGTTGAAAGGTAAATGACCCTGTAGCCACGACAGTTGTCCTGGGCCTGGTATGATTTCTAATATAAGGATCATTTTTAAAATCTTGATTGAGCGAGATTGCTCATCAGGAAAATACATCTTTTCTTTATTTTTTTCTAACTGCGCTTATATTTTGAGTAGGTGATTGATCTGCCAATTTCAATATTCAAAACCTACAAAAAGACCTGTAGTTAAAAACTCTCCCTTCTATTCCCATGCCCCACCCCGACCCCCATCACCTTTCCTCTAAGGCCACTAGCATTATCAGTTTCTCATGTAGCTCGCCAGAGCTGTTTTGTTCTTACACTAGCAAACATTTATTAGCCTCACTCCTTTTTTTTTTTGCATACATAGTCATATACTGCACATACCGTTTGGCATCTTGCTTTAATATAATGTATCTCGAAAATCATTCCGTTTCAACACACAAAACACTTCCTCGTTATTTTTAAATGCCTGCAGGTTGTTCTGATCTAAGACTGTAGCATTCTACATGCTATTTCTCTCATATTGAGCGACATTTAAGTTGCTCCAATCTGTGACTGCTGCAGCACTAATGCTTTAATGAATGTTCTACACGCATTATTTTGCATGGTGCAAATACATTTGGAGGATAAATTTCTGGAGAGAGAAATGCTTGGTCCTGGTACAAATGTATTCGTAGTTTTGATAGGTATTGCCAAATCACACTCCACAGAAGTTGTAAAAATGTATGCTCCATCCTTCATTGATAAAGTTATTAACTGTTTTGACGTTGCTGGTCTTGTATATGAAAAATAACCTCTCCATTTGGTTGCATTTTGCATTTATCTTATTATGAATGGCACCGAGTATCTTTTCATATGTATAACAATACGTGCGTGTCTATTTTTGGGACATATTATACCATCCAGATGAAAAATAGATTTGTATGTCATTCTCATTCAGTTTATAGGATTAGTTTCCTGGTTAATGCAGACAACATTAGTAGTCTTTGCAGAATGCTGTTCAAACATACAAGATCTCTGGTCCCAAAATAATGGCTTAGGGAATAGATTTCACAATTAGAATTGTCTGTAGGAGGGAGCATAATATGAATATAAAATGAGATTTCTACCTTGCTCTTACCTCCAAGCAATGGACATAATGGAACTATTGAATAAATGACTTAAGTCCCAGACCAAAATCCTCACCACTCTGAAATATTAGCAGGTTTGGGTCTGTCTGTTCATGGAAACTCCCTTTTGGGACCAGTCTTAATGGACCCCGTCTTTATGGTGCTATCTCCCTAGTCACCTTCCTCCTAGCAGATAAGACCAACGGATAGGGAAAAATGAAGTGAAGGAAATAAACTTGATCAATAAATCAGTTCAGCCTCCCTCTCCAGTTACACACTCTGTCATAACTATCAGAAAGATACTACAGATGAAGGACTTGGACATTTCTTTGTTGAAGCCCAAGTGGACATAAAAGTGAAGATTACTTGTTTCTTGGATTTATGCAATATATGATTCATGAAACAAGAAACAAAAATTTTGGGAAAATACTATAAATATGATGTTTCTCACTTATTAAATTAGATCAAGGATTCATGACTTTCTGATTCATCAAAAATATTAAGTAAAAATGAAAATTTCCTTTGACCAAATGAAAGGCAAGTTTTGGTTAATTATGGAATGCTTAAGAGCCTAAGAAAAACTGTATGTGGAACTGAACAACTACAAGAAAAATATAACTTTAAATTACCAAATTATTTGATATTAACAATTTCTACTTGATAAGAGCTTTACTTTTCCAGTCTGGGTCCCCAACCATGTTTGTTTTTATGATAAGCAAATCTTGATCATGCTGTCCTTATGATTTAATTTACATACATTTCCCTGGTCACAGCTATCTATGGGACCTGGAAAATAAAGCCATCCATCCCTATTTAGAGCATACCTGGAAACTGCTCACAGGGCTTTCTGAACAAACTGAGAAAACTTAATTCCCATTACCAGAGACCAACAATAGACTTCAATATTAATAACACTTAATCATACATCTAGAAAGCATCTACAGGTGGACACAGCTTTATGGAAGTGCTAGACTTCCACCTGAGTAAGCCTTAACGTGCTTGATATGAGGACTAGAGCTCACACAATAATGCCTGACTGTAAATTAAATCTTTTTATTAACAGGCATAATATATGTTGGCTAATTAGACATGATTTTAAAAATAGACATAATATTTAGTAAGCATTTGTTAGCCCCCTAAGTGGTAGAGATTTCAAAATAAATTTCATTAAAAAAAATCAAATATAGTATGTATATTTTAATTTATATATATAACATGTATAATATACTAAAACATATATATAATACTATACATATAATAACATGACATATGTTATAACATATATTTTATACATACACAATATATAATATAATGTACATATGTAATACATATATTATATCTATATATGTATGTATATCATTTAATTAAAACAACAGATGGAAAAGCCCATAGAAATTTTAAGATTCAGACCCTGCAGAGTAAATCAGAGAAAACTAGACTGTTTTAAGTCTCTACATGGAGCTAAATAATATTTGGACATATAATCTTCCTAGATTTTACCAGGACCATCCAATTTTTTTTCAAGATTTTATTTATTTATTTGACAGAGATCACAAGTCAGCAGAGAGGTAGGCAGGGGTGGGGGGTGGGAAGCAGGCTCCCCGCTGAGCAGAGAACTTGACCTGGGGCTGATCCCAGGACGCTGGGATCATGACCTGAGTAGAAGGCAGAGGCTTTAAGCCACTGAGCCACCCAGTGCCCTGGACCATCCAATTTTAAAAATTCCGTGGAAAAGGTGCATCTGGGTATCTCAGTCAGTTAAGTGTCTGACTCTTGATTTCAGCTCAGGTAATGATCTTAGGATCATGGGATTGAGTTCCATGTCGGACTGTGCATTTGAGGGGAGTCTGCTTAAGATTCTCTCTCTCCATCTGCCTCTGCCCCTCCCCCACCTTGTAATCGTTCTCTCTCTAAAATAAATAAATAAATCTTTTTTTAAAAAATCCATGGAATGAGGAACTAGGTCAGGTGAGAATGTCTGGTCACATTAGATTATATAATGAATGAGCAGTGCTCTGGTATGATTTGAAATGTGTAAGTCAGTCAACATTTAATTGTGGGTCAGACTTCGTTCATGTTTAAGAGATAGAGGCTGTTAAGTCATAAGAAGTAGTTAGCCAAATAATAAAGTTTGATTTAATGGACTTACAAAGTACAAAAATTTTCAAAATACATCATTAAGACCTCACCTCCCTAGATTATGCCTTTAGTTCTGGAGTAATATATTTCCTTTTTTTATTGTGCACAAATTAGAAGTATATATTTTGATGAGTTACCATGAATGGAATACACCTGTGTAACTACCCCTGAAACAAGAAATAAAATATGACTACCATCCCTGAAGGCTTCATGTCCTCGTGCAATTTTAGTGTCTGCCTCCTCTGCAAATCCAATCTGATTTCTAACACACTTTCACCTGGCTTTGTTCATTGTAAATGGAATTGTAATCCTGTATTCTTTTGTATCTGGCTTCTTTGTTCAGTATTATATTTGTGAGTTTCCTCCATATTGTTTCATGGTCTTATAGATTATTTATTTCAATTAGGGTATAATTTTTTAGGGTATAATTTTGTCAATAATCAATAACATCATAAGTATGCAGAAAGAAGTGAGATCTGCTGAGAATGATACAATAGCCACTCTTCAAGCCTTGGTAGGACCAATACATTTTTGATGATCCAGTCAATACACTTGTCAGCACTATGTTTTACCTATCCGCACTATGTTTACATACACAGTAGTCTCCAGTGACCTGTTTTACTCTTGTGGTTGGAAGTCAAAAATCACCGCAGGATAGATAGAAATATCTGGCTTTGCTCTAGGAGACCATTATTGCCTATTCAACTACTCCTCTATCTATGGGAAAAGATTTAGCAATTCTAACAGTTGCTCAGGAAATGAGTGACAATGTAATTAAAGCATCTACTATTAATATCAGTAACCCTCAGAGGACCATATCTTCTGTTACGGAGACCCTAATTAATAGTGTAACTTTTATAACTAGAGAAAATGTTGCTTTTGAGAATGAAGTTACAGTATTTGGATAGAAATCACAGAGCATCACACTTGAATTTATTGGGCTCAGAAAGAAAAGGACCTATTTCAATTTGTAAATCATCTTAATCTGTATCTTACATTTATATAAAATGGAGAGGTCATAGAGGTGAATGCTTTATGAGCACAACAATGGTACAAATATATGTAACAAATTAGTAGGCAATTTAAAACTTGTGAATGGATGACCTAAACTACTGAGGAAAATGCACTCTTGCCTAGCAACCCTCAGCCTTGCTGTGATAGGGCTGGGTGTCTATTTTTAGTTATCTCTGCTACTGAGCCAGATGAATGCCACCCCCTTCTTTCACTTTGCTTTGGATAATGGCCAAATACCAGGATTTACTATTCTTTAAATAGACTGCTCCCATCTGTTCACAATCAATAGGGAAAAAATTGAGATGTGGAATATACCATGGTCTCTTGGCCATTCCTGTCATATCAGACTGAGAGGGGTTTAAGGTATTTGTAATGTGACTTTACCTCCTTTTTTGAACATACAATATTGGTAAAACACCCTTAAGATGGTATCTTATAGTAGAAAATAATTTATATAATTTATAACAGGGGAAATAAAAAGCATCAGATATTTTTTTAATGTGTCTGTCTTTCACAATGCCCTAAGAATTTTTGCATGTAGCTAATTTGTGCTCTCTACTATAGAGTAGAAAACTGTCTCTCAGTGCCCAAGTGAGAAAGGGAAAATGGTAACTGGCTATAGTTTATTCAGCTTTCCCTAGATTATGCTAGGGTAACAAACAATCCCAAAATACCAGTGGCTTATAATAACAACGTTTATTTGTTGTCTATGTTATATGTTGCCCAGAAGTGAGCTATGGCTGTGCCCTGCTCTAAGTTCTAAGAGAAAGGAGTAGCTCTTACCTGGAACATGTCATTCTCACAGTGAAGGGAAAGGAACAATAACAGAACTTTAAAATGGTTCTTAAATTTATTTCTCAAACATTGCATACATCACCTATGCTCATATTCCGTTGGCTAAAGCAAATCATTACAAGTTTGAGAGCCGAGGGGCAGGAAGAATAGCACTTTTACAGGAAGGAACACCAAGGAGAAGCCTGGTGGACAACAGCCAGATGGAAAGAGACACCGACATTTTGGAAAGTATATATCATCTTGGATATGAAAGAAAAAAGCAGTTTATCTCAAGAAGGAGATTCTATGGTGGGAACAACCCAAAGCATTTGACCATAAATACCCCCCCCTTTTTTTGTCTATCCTCTCCTTCTGAAACAGCTGGTTGCTGAAACAGTGAGGGACTTTTTAACTGAATTCTGACTAAATCTTTAGAACAAGGAGAATGAGCTGGCAAGTGGAATCCTGACAAGTCATGAGAAAAGAATAAGATTATTCTATTTTTTTTTTCCTTAAGAAAAAAAGGGACTTGGTTTTAAAACACTTCTGACTGAGAGTTCTCTTTTATTACTTTTTTAAGATTTGATTTTATTTTAAGTCATCTCTACACCCAATGTGGGGCTCAAACTCAAATCTCGAAATCAAGAGCCACATACTCTAAGTACTGAGCCAACCAGGCACCCCAGGAGTTATCCTTCAGCATGCTGAACCTTTCACTTGCTTTCCTGGAAAAACAACTTAGAAATTAACTTGGACCCTCACAGGAAACAAATAACTGCTCCTCCATTTTTTTTTGAAATCCCGTTATATAATATTCCCTTTGACAGAATAGTCACACATACACAACATCTGGGCTTTACTCTTAAAACTACAACTTCCAAAAAACAAATAAATAAACAAACAAACAAACCTGATCATATGTTCTCTTCCCTCCCTAGTCCCTTGGAAAGGATTCATTCATACAACTTGGCTCATGTGTCCACTCAGAAACCAATCCACCATGCCCGGGATGAGGAAGAGGTCAGAGACATAAGAACGTATGATTGCCTTTGAACTCAGTGCCTATATAGCTCATCTTGCAGCTTCCTTCTTGGCTCTTTTTAAAGCAATTTATTTCAGATTTTTTTTCTGTTTCTTTCTACATTGTATTGTATAAACAACCTCAGATGTGATTGCTGGAGATCCAGCTCCACTTTCTTGACCAGTATGTTAGGATGAGGACACACCCATTCCTAATAATGAACAATTTTCTAAAAAAATATTTAGAACATCTAATATGTAGAGAAAATATCAAAACTAGAATAAATGACTTTATAGGCTTCTTTTTTAATTTATTCACTTATTCATTACTCATTCATTTATGCATTCATTCAGCAAGTATTCATTAAGTACTTTATTTAATATGCCAGACACAGAGCTAGGTGACTTATGATTCCTGTGAATATACAAAAAGTGTGACCTATTTTAATGGTCATTACCACAAGATCAATGTATCTCACTCCTTTTGAAATTCTAAGTCCTAATTTTAGGAAAGTGGCTGGGAACCTAGTCTAACAACTCACTTATTCTTGTGAAGTAATCATTTGGGACAACTTTTTAATACATTAGTTTGGAAAAATATATCAAGAGTCAAAAAATGTTTGTATAATTGACCTAATGATTTGTATTTAAGGATTTATTCTAAAAGAAAAATGTTCAAAAGATGTTTATTTTATCACTATATTTATTATAATACCTTAGAAACCACCTGACTGTATAAAAATAAGGGAATAGCTAAGAAAATTGGGATATCAATTAAATAAAAGATTATGCAATTTTTAAAATGACACATGGAATATTGGTAATGTTTCTGTATATATGATATGACCATTATATAACCATTACATGACCATTAAAATAGGTCACACTTTTTGTATGTTCACAGGAATTGTAACTTACCTAGCTCTGTGTCTGGCATATTAAAGTATTTAAGTGGCAAAGCCAGAATACAAAAAGATCAAATCACTATGTTGGATATTATTTAAAATTTAATATATAATCCAAACTGAACAGTAAATACAAATAATACAAATAATTATGTTTGCTGTTAGTATGTTCAATCACAATGTATTTAATCATATTGTTTCCCAAAGTGACATTTTGTGAAGGATCAAACCAAATACTATGTAGGTCTTAGGTGTATTAATTTATTTTGGTTTTGTACCTTTTTATAAAATCACAACTGATTTTTCTTGGTGGTGATAATGCACTTAACTATTATATCAGGGTGATATGCACTGCTATAACAAATTTGTCCCCAAAATTTGTATTAGGTCAAATACCTAATAGGTCAAAGGGAGCTCATGTATTGCTCACATAGCAGCCTGACTCAAGTGTTCTGATTTGTGGGACGATCTCTACACACAGTTATGTGGCACTCAGGCTGATAACTGCCCTGCTCTCTCTAAGAGTTTCAGGATGGTTTTGGTGGCTGCCATCTCAGTGATAAAAGAGAAGACTGGGGAATGGGGGAACCCATGGAGAAGATTTTTATGGAGCAAGCCTCACTCATCAGTTCCGCTCCCATTCCACTGGCTAAAATCCAGGACTTTGTACATACCTGATTGCAAAGGAGACTGCAAAACGAAGATTTAGTATGTTCCTAGGAGGAAGGGTAAATTAATCTCCTTGAGGTTGTAGCAATCTCTGCCCAAACCCAAAGTTTATTTGGTTCCAGATTATGGTTCCCTTACACATTTTCTTGATAATGTGTGTATAAACTAATTGGTGGTGAGTTGGATTGCAGTAAGAGCTAGCTGTATTAGAGAACCTGCTGTGTCAGGCACTAGTGTGTGTGTGTGTGTGTGTGTGTGTGTGTGTGTCCACAAAAACCAGGACACAAATATTTATAGCAGCTTTATTCACATTTACTAAAACGTGGAAGAACCAAGATATCCTTCAGCAGGAAAAATGAATGAACAAACTGTGGGACTTTGATAGTGGAATATTCTTCAGCAATATAAAGAATGGAGCTAGTAAGCCAGCAAAAGATATGGAGGAAACTTAGATACACATTGCTACGTGAAAAAAACAATCTGAAAAGACTATATGCTATATAATGCCAACTACGTGATATTCTGAAAAGATCAAAACTATGGAAACAGTAAAAAGATTAGCAGTTTCCGGGAGTTTGAAGGAAGGAGGGTAGAAGAATAGGTGGAAAGCAGGGGATGCTTAGAGCAGTGAAACTATTCCATATGATACTGTAATAGGGAGTAGGTGTTGGACATTTGCCAAAACCCATAGTTTACGCAATATAAACTATGGGCTTGAGTGAATAATAATGCAACAATAGTGTCTCATCAGTTGTAACAAATGCACCACAGTGATGCAAATAGTTAATAATAGAGGAGGCTATGCCTGAGAGGGGAAGGGTGAGATGCCATATGGAAACGCTCTCTACATTTTGATATATTTTTATATAAACCTGAAAAGCTCTTAAAAATTGCCTATTATTTTAAAATATGGAATGACAATAAGTTGACTGTTCTTCGCTCTGATTCTGTTTCTTAAATAGTCAGTTAATTGTTTCCCATAATTGGGGCACCTGGGTGGCTCAGTTGGTTGAGTATTGGGCTCTTGATTTCTGCTCAAGTTGCAATCTTGGGGTCTTGAAATCAAGCCCTGTACTGAGCTCTGCACTCAGTATGGAGTCTGCTTGTCCCTCTTCCTCTGCTCCTCCCCAGCTTGTGTTCTCTCTCTCCTTCTCTCACTAAACTAACTAACCAACTAACTAAATACATAATACATACGTACATACATACATACATACAATGTTCAAAAAAATGTTTCTCGAAGTCTGTTTTATACCTTCTCTGGTAAACAGATGATATTCTCTCCCCAGATTTGTCTGAACAAATTCTATCAGGGAATGAATAATGGGGATGTCACTTTGGTCACCAGAGCTGGGATAAGGTTACTCCTCCTGAAACTTGAAAAAGTAATCTTGGAAAAATTAAAATGAAGGTATACTTATTTAGATGGAGCAAACTCAAAATGTAAGTTGGAAATTAAAATTTTAGGGGTGCCTGGGTGTTTCAGTGGATTAAGCCTCTGCCTTCGGCTCAGGTCATGACCTCAGGGTCCTGGGATCGAGCCCTGCATGGGGGTGGAGGAGAGCAGGGAGCCTGCCTCCCCCCCCACCCGCCTGCCTCTCTGCCTACTTGTGATCTCTGTCTGTCAAATAAATAAATAAATAAATAAATAAATAAATAAATAAAAATCTTTTTAAAAATTAAAATTTTGAGGTAACATCAATTTATGAAATTAGTATCTAGGAAATTAAGAGAAAAGCTCCATTGAATTTAACCCAAATTATACAAAACAGAAGCAAAATCAAACCTGCAAAATGATCCTGTGACTATAAACACAACCCTAGTATTTGATGAAGTATTATCATTGCTGTACCCTTTTTGAAAAGTCATTTTTGGAAGACTCTGCCTTTATTAATGCTAAAATTAGGTCTAAAATAGATCTTCTCATGTTTGCTGCTGCTCCTAATAAAAAAGTGTGGAATTTCTTTTGAGTTAATTAATCAGATCTGGGTGAACTTCTCCAATTTTAGATTTTCTCACTGGTGAAAAGTGTAGGAAGGAGACTCATTTCTCTGAATAATGCATTTGGCACCAATATTTTTAATATCTTACAGTGAAGTAATATCACATATATTTAGGGACATTCCCTTGTAGAGTTTGAAAGACTTGGTCTCTCTTCAGTTCTAAGCTCATATACCAGTCAGAAGGAAATTTCAAACTGTTTCCATTCTTGGTGGTACCTCTCTGAATTCCTGCACTAGGCCAACCTATTCCTGTCTCTTCCTGTGCATTTTTAACTTGATCCTTCAGATTCCAGACCCCTCCAGGACTATTTCTTAGAGACTTTCATAGCCCAAGTACTAAAGTCATAGTATGTGTTTAAAATATACATGTACTGGGGCACCTGGGTGGCTTAGTGGGTTAAGCTCTGCCTTTGGCTCAGGTCATTATCTCAGGGTCCTGGGATTGAGCCCCACATTAGGCTCTCTGCTCAGCAGGGAGTCTGCTTCCTCCTCTCTCTCTCTCTACCTGCTTCTCTGCCTACTTGTGATCTCTGTCTGTCAAATAAATAAATAAAATCTTTAAAAATAATAATAAAATAAAATATACATGTACTGTTGATCATAACAGTACTCAACTTTTTGAATTCTAAGAAACATACTCTCAATGTATTTTAAGAGTTGATATTACCATTGAAAAAATTCATTTCTTGACTAACTGAAGAATCCTAGCATCTTTATAGCATGGAGGATTATAGCATTGAGGATGCTAGAATCTCTAAGAACTAGCTCCTTAAAAGTTCAATTTTAACCAGGTCATAATCTGTCATATTAACATACAGAATTGAGAGGCTCAGGAATAACAATACAAAATTCTAAGAAATTCTGAGTTGACCTCTCAGATTTAATCCACTTTAATCAGTTTTAATCCTTGACTGTGTTGATATAATAATGAATCACCATTTATTTGCACTTGCTAAGAACCAGACAATAGGCTATTATATTGTATTTATTCATGCTATTTTATATAATGACCACTATATAAAGATAACCATTAACTTGCAGTGGCTTCCTCTTTTACTTGAATAAAACCCAAAGTCCTTGCCATGGTCTCCTAGACCCTCCTCAGAGTTACCTCATTTTCCTCCTTCCTTCTCTTTGTATATTAGTTTACTCACCTTTTTTAAGTGTCTTCCAACATTGTACTGAGATCTTTCTAACTTCAGCACCTTTGCACATGCTGTTCCCTGTGCCTGAAATTCCTGTCCTCTACTTTCCCCTAGCTCACCCCTGCTCATTCTCTCAGTTTAGTGTACCAGTCACTTCTCCTGAGGGGCCTTCTGTGACACTTACCCAAGTCTTAGTTTAGTTCCTCTTTGCATCATCTCTCATGAAGTATCCATTCTTGGCCTCTATAATCATTCATCAAAACTTGTGATTATTTACTTAGTTGCATATTTGGGTGTATATCCCTATCTCTTTACTAATCCGTAAGCTTAAGAAGGACAGGGGCTACTTCTAGTTTATGAAAGACACTTCCTAGTATCTACTGAGTGGACAAATTCATACATCAAAGAGGAATTACAGTTATATCATTAAAACATGATACTTTCTAACTTATAATATTAAATGACTTCATTTAATAACAAAAATGTTATTAAAAAGTTATTCTATGTCTAACTACAATAGCCTCTTGCCCTTTATATAACTTAAACAATTCTAAAATAATCTCTTATTTCATGGTTAAAGTGGTGGTTATTTTCCCTAGAATGAAAAGCCATCTGTGAAGCAATCCTTGAACTTTGGGGAATTCCTCCCCTTGGGGGGAATTGAAGAAAATAATCAGAATATCAAACATGGAATACTGCAAAACAGCAAGCTGGAAACAGAAAACAGAAATAGTCTTGTGGAATCATTTTATCATAAGCATCCTTTTGTAGGTGGCTAGATTTCAGCTAGTTTCAAAAGGCCTTCTCCAAATATTCCTACATTGAAATCTCTAGCTTAACAAAAAAAAAAACTTCATAGCACTCATATTTGCAATTATTTTATAAACTTTGAATTGATATTTGGCTGTTTGATTTCTTAGCTAACCAAATAGATGTAGTACTTCTTGTAGAAAGTAGAGGCTGTCTCTTAAACTTCTTTATACTCTCCCCAGTGCAGTGCAATGCACAAGGATTGCACGTTAATTGCTTGTTAAATAAATTATTTCCTAATTATTTTATTGCACTGAAGAGTCCAGTGCAATGACTAGCAAATAGTTTTGACTCTGCTGTTTTCACTGGAAGTAGAAGATAATTACAGAAAAGTGTGTGGAGTTTGCACAGAAAGAGAGAATTTTCCATGGGGACTTTATATGTATTGTATATCAATTATGTGCCAGAGTTTTTTAATAGATATTTATCTCCTTTGATACTCCCAACAACCTTATGAAATTTGTATTATCAATATTATTTTGCTGTAGAAGGAACCAAGTCTGTTAGTTTTGAAGACCAACTAGCTAATGAGAGTTGTAACTGGAACTCAAACCCAGACCTATCTGATTCCAAGGCTGCTCTGTTGACTACCTGTGAAGAACCAAAGAACGGAAATGACTATATCATGGGGGATGGAGAAGTGGATGGTTGGAGAGAAAGGAAATAAAAAGGGAGGAAATGGGATCTCCATTTATAAGTGAAATAGAAATCTAAAGAGAAAGAAGCTGTCACTTTTCATCTCATTTCTGCTAAGGGTAAGATTACATCATCAGCAGATAATACAGTAATCCCCGGAACAGAACAATTGCTAAGGCCATGCGCCAACTGATAGAGCTGCCTGTGAATATCTACAGATCAGGAAGAGGTTCCCATAGTGACAGACCAGGGAAGGTAAGGCAGAGAGGAGTGACCTATCAGTGGCATATCAGGGAGCTGGTTGGCAGTTTGGACAGAATAGGCATTGCTCTCTCCCTCTCAGGCTGCTGTGAACCAAGGAAAGGACTCACTGCAGCCTGAGATGTTAAGGATTAAAACAGTTTGGGATTTTTTTTTTGTTGTTCATATAACCATCAATTGACTTGAAGGTTTTTAAATGTATTAATTTTATATTTATTTAAAAAAAAATTTAATGTAGCAGTTAGGGTACGAAAAGATTGTAAGTGCCTGTTCTGTAGTTCAGATATTCTCGGCTCATAGGAGGAAGAGGAAATCATGCTAGCACTAACTGATAGAAATGGTTATTTTTGATCTCACAAGAAGGTACCCTGATAAAATCTTCGTTCATATTATATGTCATTACATAAGAATAATGAATATATGAATAAATGAAATATAAAGTAAAATTCCCAGAAAGTACAACTAACAGGCAACTAGGTTCATATTTGCAACAGGGAATTCTCAGTAAGAAAAAAAAAATCTAACTCAAAAAATTATCTGGGTATTTTTTCTGAGTTTCACTGTGAAAATGCAGAATTTTTATTTGACTTATTTCAAAAATCACTAGAAGTTGAAAATACCAATTCACTTGCTCTCTACATCATTGTTAGTGGGAATAAAAATTGAAGAGCTGGGGTGCCTGGGTGGCTCCGTGGGTTAAAGCCTCTGCCTTCGGCTCAGGTCGTGATCCCAGGGTCCTGGGATCAAGCCCCACATTGGGCTCTCTGCTCTGCGGGGAGCCTGCTTCCCCCTCTCGCTCTCTGCCTGCCTCTTTGCCTACATGTGATCTCTGTCTGTCAAATAAATTTTTAAAAAAAATTGAAGAGCTATCATTTCTGCTCTTTGTAAAAGTCATTGTGAAATTCTTCAGAACATACTTTAGAGATCATGATGTTACTACTGTAGATATTACCATCATGATTTCAAATCACTTGCACATAATTAAAGTCTAAGGTTTTAAAATATATATGTATATGTTTTTGTTTCAAGTTTTTATTTCAGTTCTAGCTATGTTAACATATAATGTCATATGTCGTATTGGTTTCAGGATAGAATTAGATGTTTTTGAAAACTTTATTCCTCTAAATACTTCTTGGTTCAGACTTTTAAAAATGTGTATAGTTTTACAAGACTTTTTCTGAACTGCTCTAAGCTATTAGAGTGTGACATTTTGATAATGACTTTTTTTATATGGAACTCCGCGCTGGCAGTAAACAAGAAAATGAAGCGGATGAATTTAGAGCTGGAGAATTTATCTACTCACTGGAGAACCCAAATGTCTGAAGCAAAATGAAAACTGCAAGTCCTGCTCTACCCACTTCCTGAGGGCTTACAATGGCCTTTTTTCTCAGTGTGTTCTAAGGAAGAATACTGCTATAAGATATGCGTTGCCCAAACTTTGGTGATTAAAAAACAAAAACAAACACAAACCAGGGAAATGTTGCATATTAGATCTGCCCTCCATGTGAGTCCCCATGCACAGTTAGCTCACTAGAGGCTCCAAAGGGTGTTGAAGTCAAGAAGCTTGTCAAGAAGCTTATCTTGTGATGCCTGGTGTTTCCTAACCTTATTAAACAACAAAAACCTTTTCTTTTCCAGAAAGAATGTTTTCGTTTCCTTCAGACCTCAGAGTCCAGGGAACAAACTTTGTAGAATATTGTTGTACACGTTTCATATTAGTCAAGGTTGTCTAGAAAAACAGAGGGAACGTGGGAGGAGGGAGAGGAAGGTGGAGGGGACTGGAGGGGAGGGGGAGACAGAGGGGAGGGTGTGAGAGAAGGAGAAAGTAGTTCAAGCAGTTAGGAAGCCTGAGAAGCTTCATGATCTGCCATCTGCAGGCTTGATCCCCAGGGAAGCCAGTGATATAATTTAATCTGAGTACAAAGACTTGAGAACCAGAGGAGTTAATGAAATAACTCCCAGTCTGAGAAAAGGAGATGAGATGAGGTATCCCAGCTCAAATACTGAGGCAGAAAAAAAAGGCCAAGTTCATCTTCTTCTGCCTTTTGTTGTATTCGAGCCCACAGGGGACTGGAGAATTCCCACCCACACTGGGGGAGGCAGTGGACTTTACTGAGTCCAGGGACCCTAAATGCTAATCTCATCCAGAAACACCTCACAGACACTCTGAAAAATGTGTAATCTAGGCGCACCATGACTCACTCAAACTGACACGTAAAACTAACCATCACAGAGTTTAATTTGAGGTCTGTGACATGAACAACCAAAACAAACAAAAAAATCATAACAAGGATAATAAAGGGTTAAAACAACGGTAACTCGAACCCATTCAAACCATTTAAAACCCATTTGTGGCTCAAATACTTGCATGATTTTATGTGCCCAAACTATTTATACTTTTTAGAAAGAAAACAAGTCCCCAAAATGTGAAAGAATACACTGTTATTCTAACTGGGCTTAGCTTGACTCGTTATTAAAATGTCACTGTCATTCTTAAGCTATGCTATGGGTTTCATGGATGTCCCACATATCTTTTCACACAGACATAAATGGGTTTCATACTGTGTAATTTTCTTATATGCAAAGAGTGACCCATAGCATAAAGAAGCATTTTCTTTCCAAGTGTCCATTTTCCCACATTCTATTTATTCTCATCGAGCTTTTGACAAATTTTCACACAAGTGTGAAAACATGTATCACAGCCAGTATCATCTGAGCAGAATGAGCAAGCTAGTGCTTCAGCTGTCCAACGCCTTCATCAGTACAAAGCAAGATAAAATTTGACCCGACCTTTCACACACAGTTCCACTCTCTTCCGTGATGTCAGTCTGGCTCTGAACATACAAACAGATGCAGAAATTGACATTTTGCTGCCAACAGTGAATCTAACAAAAAAGAAAACCAAGAGAAGATATACTACCTTTAAGATCACAGCCCCCAAGGAATGCTCATCGTGAAAGTAGTTATGAAAAGGTCGATCATTATTTGTAGTTAAATTTGGGCAACTGGGCAGTGAATCTAGTTGAAAGGAGAAGCACATGCAGAAATGAATGGGTCCATGATACATGCTTTGGCCAATGTTATCTGAAGATGTTTTTGAATAAAGAACCCAAATCTTATGGGTCATGAAAAAATCAAATCACCTTGACTGAGCTGTAGAGAAGAAACCAAGAGGCACAGCAATCTGGGAAATAAACACAATCAGTGGGGTTGTTTTTTGTTTTTTTGTTGTAGTGGTGCGCACTTTGACAGTGTTTCTTTCTGAGGTTGCACTCAAACTAGATAACCCCATCTTTTTGCATCAAAACTAGTATTTTTTAGATATAATTCTGCATTGGTTTTGCTATTGTTCTATAAAGGGGAAAAAGCAGGGGGAAAGCACTGCACCTGGGTGGCACAATCAGTTAAGCATCTACGGGGTTTCTGCTCCAGTCGGGATCTCAGGATCCTGGGACTGAGCCACAGGTTAGGCTCTGCGGTGAGCACAGAGGCTGCTCTGGACTTCCTCTCTCTCTCTGCTCCTCCCCACCCCCTCTCTAAAATAGGTGGGTGAATCTTTAAAAAAAGAGGGGAAAAAAAGAAAGCAAAAGAGAGAAAAGGAGGAGAAGAAAGAGAAGGGGGAAAAGAGGAAGCGGAAGTAGTAAGGGAGAAGGGAAAGGAGGAAAGAGGGAGTTTTCTTTCTGGTAGCAAAGTAATAGTAAGAAGAGTAAATTTTAATGTCTACACTCCATGCCCTAAGAAGCATCCGTCTTTCCTCTGGGAGGCTTATCCTTAAAAAGAGGGAAAGGTCTTTACAGAAAACCCCAGGAAACCTTTTATTACATCTCATTTCTTTTTTTCAATGGGTTCTCATGCCTTATCATGAGCACATTTATTATCAGCTCCTTTGTTGCTCAGGAAGCATTCAGCTTCCTTTGAAGTACTTGGACCCTATGGGAGAGATAAAAGTATTGGGACAAAAATCCCAGCATTATCAGGAAAGAAGAGGGCAGGAAAAAGATGGTGGCAACCAATATTTTCCCTTATGTTAATTTTTTTTTTCAAAAAGAAATATTTATAATACTACGGTTTGTATCCCTGTGTATTGTTCAATGAATTAACGAGGTCATCAGTCTGAGGTGGCTCGAAAGCAGGGGCTGCCTAGGTAAGAAAACCCAAACCTAATCTTGTAAATGCCTCATGGTTACAAAATCAGAACCAGTCATAAACAGGGATCTACACTTTAAGCTATAGCCAGTCAAATCATTTCCTTTGTTTGGGCACCGGCTCTGCTTACATTTCCTCACTCCTCTCCATGGAGCTCTCCTAACCACTTCCATTTTGGTACTGCCCAATTGCAATTAAGCTTTACTCAAATAAACTCTTAAAAATGTTAATATACCTCCACTCATCTTTTAATAGTATTTATTCCCTTTCCTTTTCTTAGTGTTTTTTGTAAAGATCCTGTTGAGCTCAGCTGGGCCAGAGGGACCCAACTGACATTAGTTTGCTTTTAAAAAAAAAATATACTTGAGCTCGAGCATTAACGAAGGAACACTGTGGTGCCGGGAAGATGGTGGCAGTGACCAGGGAGGTGGTGAGGGTTGCGTAGTCAGCCACTCTTACCCCATGACATAGAGTTTCTTCTTGGTCATGGAATATTGTGTGTTCTTGCTGTCCCAACATTCAGTCATCCTTCTGCTCGTCATACCACGCTCGCTTTTCGTAACGAAACACCTCTCCCCATTCTCAGTCTATGGGGTTACCTTGGGTTGACCAATTCTCAGACTCTGTGGGTTCCTACATAATTCAGACTTGGTCAGTCAAAACACCACCTTCCCCTGGCCACAGCAATTGGCTTAGGGACAGGCATGAAACCAAAGTTTGGCCAACAGAGCCCCAAAATCAGCCTCAACATCTTTTTCCATCATAGTTGATTACCTTGCTGCTTATAGCCTAGAACAACCCGTGGTCAATATGGCCACTATATAGAGTTTTCTTGATGGTGAAACTAACATAAAAATAAAGTATAGTCATCAGGCTGAGATAGAGAGTGCCTGGTGAGCCTGATGAGGTTGTTTGGATCCAGTTATGCATAAAATTAATGTCCTCAAACTATGAGGACATTAAACCTCAAACTATGGTTGAGCTTCTCTTACCATAGACTTAACCAGCTCACCTTTCTACTGCTAAACTTTGGAAGTAAATGTTTTATTGCATTAAATAAGTTTCCTTGTGCTTATCCTTAGGCATTTCATGATTTCTTTCTTAGTCACTGGTGAATCTTTTTGCACAACGAAATACCAATTAATAACGAAAGAGGAAAAGGACAACGCCCTCCACAAAAAAAGCTTTCTCAATTTCCCCTGCTAGAAATAATCTCCCTTTCCTCTAAATTTTCATGAGCTGTATTCCTCTAACATTTTATTTTATTTTATTTTATTTTATTTTATTATTTTCTAGCATTTTTGCTCTTTATTCAATAGGTAATGCTTCTTAATACAGAGTCTGCCTCTGCTTCAGCTTGGTATCCACACAGAATCTATTGCATTTCGCATTTCCTTCATTAAATGCTTACTTAAAACCGAAAGAGTGAAAATAAATAAATAAATAAATAATTGCAGTCAGCCACAATAGATACCACTAATGCTCTTCTGTCTTTTAAAATTTAAATAAGATTTATCTTTCCTTTTAAGACTGAAGAAGTTTCAGAAGCTTGCTCTCTTTTGAGGAAAAGAGCTAAAAGAATCCAATAAGTAAACAAGTACTGAGTTATAAAGTACTAGCCTGTAATATAATCGTCTTACTAACACTTCTTCCCTTGGCTCTGACTCCAAAATAGCTTTTAAATTACTTCCTATGCTCCTTTGGAGAGCACAGTCCTGAACTCTGCCAGACATCCCTGCCAGGGTAATTTCCAGAGGCAAGAAGAACAAAGCCAATTGTTGTGGGCAAGCACACGGCAAAGCCAGCAGGAGAAAATAGAATGTGGTGAAGGGCAACTGATAATTTGGAATTGAGATGCAAAACACCAAATGATATCACAGTTAGGTTATGAACAGACATCAAAGTCAAAAAATGGTAAAAGCAAATCACGTGTTTGGCAGAAAGCACTTCACAGGAATATACATATTTTAGAAGGCTCTCCTCAGAACTCTTCAGCTTCTGTCTCGTGACATCCGATATACATCCAAAGAGAGGAAAAATGTACAGACAAATCCCAAACTTCTGGATACAACTCATAAATTAGTTTCTCTTTTCCTTTTTATTGAAGAAAGAATTTTAAAATTCCAAATACGTACTTTCTGTCTACAGTCTTTGTGACTATTAGAGTGGCTCTTGTATCCCTCCCAACTGAGTCCTATGAGCTTGGTTCTTATCTCTCCCTCATCTTACTAATAATGAGGAAACCGAAAAACAGAGTAATGGTCACATCTCTGAGACTACCTGTCCAGAAACGCAAGTGAGGATTAGAACCCAGAGTAATGGTCACATCTCTGAGACTACCTGTCCAGAAACGCAAGTGAGGATTAGCAAGTCTTGATACTAAAACTGTGATGTCCAAGAAGAAATCTTTCAACTCAGAAAAATAATGCACAATGCAAAATGCATTAGTATACACTATTTTTGTGTTCTTGAGATCCTGAAAATAGGAAATTTTAACAATGTCTGCTTCAAAATGGTAACAGTTATAAGAAAGGTGAGTTCTGAGGAAAAGTTGGAGGGGAACTAGGGGCTTAAATGGGCTTCGCTGTGTTTCATTCCAATATTCTGATATTAGAAGATTGTAAATAGTCAGATATTCCTTTATTCTTCGTCTTCCTCATTTTTTCTTCCTCTCTGATAGATTAAAAAGACAGACACTGAGGTGACCAAGAAAGCTAAATGAGATTATACCATATTGGATAAACTAGCTCATTTAAGGAAACCTTAGACTTCTTTTATTAATACAGGCATATTTAGAGAAGAAAGAAATGTTCCATAAAAAGTTTCACAGATTGGTAACTCAGGGTGAAATGAGAGAGGTAGCCAGTTGTGTTGCAGCATCATTTTAATGTTTAAACAAGGTGCTGTTTCTCGAGGAACTTTCTATAGGTCAGAGATTTTGTTGAAATAATTTATGAGATTTATACTCTCCAAAACATAATAGCACTGAATGCTGTTGTGTTTCCTATATATATAGATGTTGAATCATCTCTCTTCCTGTACCTGACAAGAACTTTTCACACATCTGTCTACCTGACATTTCAAATTTTTAATTTGCTTTGTGAGAAAAACAAAAATTCTCTGACATACCCACTGAGTAATCTGTGTAGGAAGGAAGAAATCTGTCTGCCTCCATTTGGGAGAAAGGACTGAGGATACTGATTAAGGACATACGGGGAAAAAAAAATTAAAAAACCCCGCAGATATAGGGAAGTAAAAAAAAAAAAAAAGAAAGAAAAAAAGAAAAAAAAAAAAAGATTTAAAGGCACTGGGAAGAGATGATAATAAAATTAATACCAACCAATTTATACTTAATATTTATCACTGGCTCTCTCTGGATGATTATTTCTCCATATGGGTGTCCTATTTTCCCAGCTGAGTTGTGACTTCCTTTCAACTCCAGCACCTAGCTGAAGCTTTGCTCAGCACTGACTGCCAAAAATCCTTGGCTGTCTACTCATCCTAAAGAACAAATGGAGGGATTTCTTTGTTTTGTGTGTTTTTTTGTTTTTTGGGTTTTTTTTAATGCCTAAAGACAGGATTTCTCCCTACTTACTGTGAAAGTCTTGCTAAAAAGATATTTATCCCACTGGGAAAAGGGAAGAGAGGTAAGTGCTTTGAGGGACTTGAGAGAAATAATAGAGAGATGATTTACTCAAGCCGAGGCAGTAGAAGAGGGCCATAAATCCTACAAATAGCAGGACCTCAGGAAAATGGCAGTTTCCTACATGCTGGGTGAGAAGAGAATGAGAGATCTGTTGGCTCTCAAACACCCAGATCTTCCTGGACACTGGCTGTTGGAGCAGTAATCAGTGTAGATCAATGAAAAATGGGGACTTGAGTTGTACTATTCATACAACATACAGGGCCTTTGTAGGACTCTCATGAGGGAGAGTTCCGGGAGTATCGAAGGCTACATTTCCCACCAGCCTGGCAGGGTGGGGACTTTGGTTGGATTAGGTAGAGTCAAAGGGAAAATATCCTGCACAGATGTATTAACAGAATAAAAAAATCATAGCTGCTACATGTTTCAAGTGTTTTGAGCCTTTCATAACATCAAAGGGGAAATACATTTTTATGATAAAAGCCATCTTTTGGGTTGTATTGAAAAATACAAAAAAGCATAATAACATAAATAAAGAAAATATAATTTCACCATCCAAAGACAAGTTCTGAATTCATCTGAATTTGGGCTTATTATTCTTTCCTTCCTTCTATTATATATTTAAAAGACTAAATTTTCTAAGAACTTTTTCATGAAAATAGAACATTTATATAACTGTATTCATGGTTAACATTTCTACCACATTTTTATTTTTAAGTTTTAATGTAAATTCCTGTTGGTCAATATATAGTGTAGTATTAGTTTCAGGTGTGCAATACTGTGATTCAACATTTCATGCAACACTGGTGCTCATATTGTATCATTCTAGTAAAAAACTCATTTATGAATAACTTTGTAACCATATGTAAGACATCTACCTAGAGATAGCTCTGTATGTCTAAAAAGTTCTGGAAGTAAATGTTTCATCTTTGTTTACCAAGTTATGCTTTGCCAAATTGTTGTAAGTCATAAGATAACTTCATAGAAAAGATTTCCTTAAATCTGGAAAAACAAAACATTAAAAAAAAAAAAAAAGCACTGTTTCAAACAGGAAGTCATACAAATGATGATCATCCTTCTCAGTTTATTCAGTCCCAAGTAATTAATTCTTATTCTGCTTGAATCCAGGTGTGTTTTTTTAATTGTCATTGTTTGTTCTTTGTTTTTTGGGTTTTTTTGGTTTTGTTGTTGTTATTTTTAGCTCTGGGAATTCTTACTCAGTTCATTTTTATGATCTTACAGGCTTCTTATGATCAGAAACCTATACTTGTCAAAATCCTTTCTTTAAATCTCCTTAAGATGAAGTACTTTTGTAGGAATAATTCTACAAATCATCAGAGTAAAACAATAACTGTCTACAGATGACAATAAAAAATGTAAAAAATAAATAAATAAATAAATAAATAAATAAAAAGTTCTAATGTCAACAGGTCCCAACTAAAATTTCATCATTCATGAACAATTGTTTCCTACTCATCATTCTTTTGTTTTACAGCACATCTTCAAATAGGTCCTCTGGGCATGCATTGTTAGCAACCAGTAACTCCTATAGGAAATGGCACAGCATTGTGGCTTTTAAGAATATGCAATCTTTGAGGTCATGCAGCTGAGGCTTGAATTCCAGCTCTACAACAAATGATTTTGTGGCTTTAGAAAAGGTATTTAATATCTTTGAGACATAAAAATAACTACCTCTTAAGGTAACTCTGAGGATTAGATAAAACAATTTCTGATAGCCATCAAACTAGACTAAAGCCCCATAAACTCTCAGTTAATGGTAGCTGGCATTAATATTATAGGTTAAAATAACCCAGCCGCAGTTTCTGTCGAAGAGATAGCTGTAGTCAGCAATATTTTGTCCTATGTAACTCATCCTCAAAGTTCATCTACAGCTGATTAGGTTAAATGTTGGTTCTGTGTCCTAATGGTAGCTAATCTGTAAACTGATTAGAAATTAGAAAAACAACTGATCTCACAATGGCAAATAGGACCAATATCCTACTGCCATTTTGGGGAATTCAACATAGAAAATCTTGTGGATAGAAATGTGCTATGGGAAATGGATGTCTTTTGGGCTAAAAGAAAATGAGGTCAGGTAGAAAGTTGGAGCTACAGAAAATAATGGTAAATCGGTAAATGTAAAAGTCTGAGTTTTTTCCCCCTCATTTTTCCTTAAAAGGCAATTGACTTTCTTTTGTTGAAAGCAAAACAGTAACAGTGTAAGGTGAGGTTTATACCATATGTAGAAGCCAAGGATATTACACAATAATGCAAAGTACAGGCAATTGACAAGTAAATTAAGTTACATTGTTCTAAGGCTATTACATGTGTGAAGTGGGAAATGCAGGTGAAAGTGAAAAGTTTGGAATAAGAGGTAGGAAGTGGAAAATATCCAGTATAGTGTGAAATGGTACAATACTGATTCAAATTAGATTCTGACAGTTTAAGAATACATTTTACTATTTAGAGTAATCACTTAAAATACAATAAATTAATAAAAAGGAAATAGTGCCATAACATCCACTTAAAAATGAAAAAGAGGGGTGCCTGGGTGGCTCAGTGGGTTAAACCTCTGCCTTCAGCTCAGGTCGTGATTTCAGGGTTCTGGGATGGCTCTCTGCTCAGTGGGGAGCCTGCTTCCCCCGCCCCCTCTGCCTGACTCTCTGCCTACTTGTGATCTCTGTCTGTCAAATAAATAAATAAAATCTTTAAACTAAAAAGAAATATAACTAAGAAATAAGTAGAGACAATAAATGTTATATTAGAAAATAGTTGGTTAACCCCCAAAAAGACAAGAAAAAAAGCACTAAAAGATCAAAAACACAAAAGCACAAATGGAAAACAAATAGGAAGATAGTGGGCTTGAGCCAAACCGTAACAATAATTTTACTGAATGTAAATGAAATTGACACTAAAAATTACAAAAAAGCAAGACCCAACTATAAGTTGTCTACAAAATTTATACATTAAATACAAAGACATACATAGAGTAAAAGCAAAAACAGTAAAGAAAGTCCTGTTATAAAAGCATAGGAGATCTGCTATTATTCCATCAATATTTATATTAATAATGTTATGAAACAGAGTAAAGAAAATTATTATTTGGTAATGAAAGGGGCAATTTATTACTAAGACATAGCAAACCTAAATATGTATAGATAATAATAGGGCAACACAATTGATGGAACAAACCCTTCAAAAGTTGAGAAAGATATCCATAGCATAACAGGAAAATTTAACACTCCATCCTCAGTAATTATGGATAAAGCATTCATAAAGATACAGAACGTCTCATCAATACTATTAACCAAATCCATATAATTAATATTTATAGAACAGTACACCAAAAACCTGCAAAATACACATACTTTTCAGTTGTACATGAGACATTCACCACAAGTTAATATACTGGCATATATAATATCTCAAAAATAAAAAATAAATTAAATTAGGAATCAGTAAGAAGTAGACACCTTTTTACAAGCATTTGGAGCATGAACAACACACTGCTAAAGAGCCAATGGCTTGAAGCAACAGAGAAATTTAAAAATATTTTAGGGGCACTTGGGTGGCTCAGTCGTTAAGTGTCTGCCTTCAGCTTGGGTCATGGTCCCAGGGTCCTGGGATCAAGCCCTGCATCGGGCTGCCTGCTCAGCAAGGCATCTGCTTCTCTCCTACCCCCCCTGCTTGTGTTCTCTCTCTCTCTCTCTCTCTCTGTCAAATAAATAAATAAAATCTTAAAAAATATATATTTCAAACTCAGTAGTAGTGAAAACACAACATACCAAAACATACATGATATAGCCAAAGCTGTGCTTAGTAGAAAACATAGCTTTAGAGAGCCTGTACTGGAAAAGAAGAAATTTTCAAAATCAATTGTCTAAATTACCATCTTAAACTAGGAACATAATTAAACTCAAAGTAATTAGAAGGAAAGGAATAATAAAGATAATGGCAGAAATCAATGGCATAGAAAATAGAAAAAGTTTAAAAGACAAAAGATTTTTAAGACTATGTTTTTTAGAGCAATTTTAGGCTAGAAAGGAAGGTACAGAGGTGTCTCATATATTTCCTGTCTGTATACATGCATAGCCTCCCAATTATCAGCATCCCCCCACAGAAATTTGGGATGTTGAGGTATGTTCTCTCTATCCCTGCTTTGGGTTTTTTAAATCAAGAATGAGTACAGTACTTTGCAAAATGCTTTTTCTGCATGTATTGAGAAATCACATGGTTTTATCCCTTTTTTAAATTAATGTAATACATCACTTTGATTGATTTGCAAATATTGGACCACTCTTACAATCCAGGAATAAATCCCACTGATCGTGGTGAATAATTTTTTTCATGTACTGCTGGATACTGTTTGCTAGGATTTTGTTGAAAATTTTTGCATTCATGTCCATCAGGGATATTGGTGTAATTCTTCTTTTTAGTGGGGTCTTTGGTTTTGGAATTGAGGTAATGCTGGTCCCATAGAATGACTTTGTAAGTTTTCCTTCCATTTCTATTTTTTGGAACAGTTTGAGAAGAATAAGTAATAATTTTCTTTATTTTCTTTATTTATTTTTGAACTTTCAGAATGTTTTATTCACTGTCATGGCATGTACAATGTTGGTCCTCATCAAAGAATTCATTTCACAACCAAAGATGCCGTCCTTGCAATTTTCAGTTCTGTTGATTTGGAGATCTTTGTTCCAAAGGGCAGAATATTTTTGCCTGGAGATATAAAAATGAGTCCAGTGAATTGGAAGATGAGATCAATGTTTGGTAGAATTCCCCTGGGAAGCCACTGACCCTGGACTTTTGTTAGTTGGGAGATTTTTGATTACTGACTCAATTTCTTTGCTGGTTATTGGTTTGTTCAAATTTTCTGTTTCTTCCCGTTCCAGTGTTTGGTAGTTTATATGTTTCGGGGAATTTTTCCATTACTTCCAGACTGCCTAGTTTGTTGGCATATAATTTTTCATAATATTCTCTTATAATTGTTTGTATTTCTGTCCTGTTGCTTGTGATCCTTCCTCTCTTGTTCATGATTTTTTTTAATTTGGTTCCTCTCTTTTCCTTTTGCCAAAGTCTGGCTAGGGGCTTATCAATTTTATTATTTCTTTTATAGTTTCATTGACCTATTCTACTGGTGTTTTTGTTTGTTTGTTTGTTTCTATATCGTTTATTTCTGCTCTAATCTTCATGATTTAGGCTTCATTTGCTGTTCTGTTTCTAGGTCCTTTAGGTGTAAGATTAGATTGTATATTTGAGATTTTTCTTGTTTCTTGAGTTAGGCTGGTATTGCTGTATACTTCCTTCTTGTGACTGCTTTTGCTGCATCCCAAAGGTTTTGGACCATTGTGTTTTCATTTTCATTTGTTTTCATGTATTTTCTTATTCTTTAATTTCCTGGTTAACCCACTCATTCTTTTTTCTTTCTTTTCTTTCTTTCTTTTTTTTTTTAAGAGAGAGAGAGAGAGAGCACAAGCACAGGCAGACAGAGTGGCAGGCTAGAGGCAGAGGGAGAAGCAGGCTCCCTGCCGAGCAAGGAGCCTGCTGTGGGACTCGATCCCAGGACACTGGAATCATGACCTGAGTCGAAGGCAGCCGCTTAACCAACTGAGCCACCCAGGGTCCCCCCACTCATTCTTTAGGAGGATGTTCTTTAACCTCCATACATTTGTGGTTTTCCAAATTTTTTCTTGTGATTGATTTAAAGTTTCATAATGTTGTGGTCAGAAAATATGCATGGTATACTTGTTACAAATTGATGAACCACTATCTACACATCATAATCACCTGAAGTTCATACTTTACCTTAGGATTCATTCTTGTTGTTGAATATTCTGTGAGTTTAGACATATGGGTAATGACATATACCCATAACTATAATATCATACAGAGTGTTTTCACCACCTTAAAAATCTGTGCTCTGCCTATTCATCCTTCCCACACTTCATTCCCAGGAACCACTGATCCTTTTGAAACCTCCATAGTTTTGCCTTTTCTAGAATGTCATATAGTGGAATCAGACAGTATACAACCTTCTCAGATTGTCTTCTTTCAATTAATAATATTCATGTAACATTACTTTATGTCTTTTCATGATTTGATAGCTCATTTGTTTTTAGTATGAATAATATTCTATTCTCTGGATATAACGTGGTTATCTATTTACATACTATAGGACATTTTGGTTGCTTCCAAGTTTTGGCAATCATGAATAAAGCTGCTATAAACATTTGTGTTCACATTTTTGTGTGGACATATTTTTCAGATCCTTTAGGTAAATACCAAGGGACATAATTGCTGGATTGGGTGGTAAAAGTAGTTAAGTTTTCTAGAAACTACCAAACTGTCTTTCAGCTACTTAAAGTAGCTGTACCTTTTGCATTCCCACCAGCAATAACTGAGAGTTCCTGTTGCTCTACATCCTCATCAGCATTTGGTGTTGTCAGTGCTCCAAATTGTGGTCATTCTAATAGGTGTGAAGTAATATCTCATTATTGTTTTAATCTGCATTTCCCTGATGACATATGGTGTGGGGCTTTTTTTCATATACTTACTTGCCATCTGCATATAATTCCTTTGATGATGTATCTGTTAAGGTCTTTGGCCCATTTTAAAATCTGGCTGTTTTCTTTTTGTTGAGCTTAAAGAGTTTCTTTGTATGATTTGGATAACAGCTCTTTATCAGATGTCTCTTTTGAAAATATTTTATTCCAGTCTATTTTTCATCTTCTCATTTATTATCTTATGGAGAAAAAGATTTTAATTTTAGTGAAGTCCAGATTATAAATTATTTCATTTATGATTTATGCTTTTCCCCAAAGTTCAAAATTCTGCTGATCCTTAGAAGAAAAAGCAAGTCCAGGTTGTGGGTCTTCTAAGCCAATGGTCAAACCTCCAACCTTGTTTCTCTGTGCAACCAGATCCTTCTCCCTCGAATCTGAGATGTTCTGGTCAGTGGAGACAATGTTAAGTGTCATGTTTTGTCTCCTTGTTTATTCAACTCATGTTTATTGGTGGCTGCTTCATGCCTGGACATGCTTTGAGTGTTGGGGATGTTATCTGAAACAGAATATAGCCCCTCTCTTCAATTCAGACATCAGATGAAAAAATATGAAATTGCAACCATTAAGCATTACAGAAGAATGTATGCTAGACTATGACAAGATGAGAGTGCTTAGGAAGAGTGGCTAACCCAACTCTAAGTGGTGGGGATGGGGTGTCAATGAAGTGGCATCTAGGCTGATACCAGACAGATGGTGGGAGATGGTCAGGTAAAGCAGATTCATCTGCCCTGCACTAGCAAAATATGACGTGTCGATTCTTGGTGTCCTGTATAGATACTTCTCTGTTGGCATAATATATTGGTTATTTAGAAAGATGTCTCTGCTCATTCTCTTCTAGAATATTTTATTCTAGAAGTTTAAAATAATGCAATTTAATTTTTAGTAAAAAAACAAATCTTTATCAATTCTTATTTAAATAAGCAACAAATACTATATATCCCCCTTTTCAACAAAATCTGATAAGAAATCAAGTCTTAGTGATGTTTCATTTTTGTTTACTCCTTTCTTTTGTTTCCTTGACCTCTTGTCTTATTAAATATGCACCATTTTCATATTTCACAAAATGTTTGCTCAATATTAAATGGTAAAAGCAAACAACAAGTACATAATAGAATATCATAATTGCCCTATGTGACCAATATCTTCCTTACATTTCTGAAAGTAAGTAATTATTCTGTTCTTTTTTGTAAATGAAAGTTCTTTTAAATACAAATCACTGAGAATTGAAGAAATTTATAATGTTTGTTACCCATTCCAAACCATGCTTTATCCTCCAAATGATTTCACATCAAATCTTGTCTTAGCAGAATTCAAAACCTTCCTGAATCATAATGCCTAGCACTAAAACCTTTATCTCTACTAGAAGAAGATAGCTGGAATGAAAGGTTTAGAAAAGGAAGTATCATAAAGAACACACCTATCTGTTTAATCCTCATTTATTTTAGGTGCCAACAATGTGCTGAGAATATAGTGGTGAATAATTCAGACACCTGATTGCCAGACTGAGGTTATAGCACTGGAGCTTGGGTACGCTCAGAGAGAAATCTTGCATCCTTGTAGATACTTGATTATTTCTCCTACTCTTTCCCCAAAGGACCTGTAACTATTTACCAGGGTGACTGTATATTGGGCATAGTGAAGTACCCAGACCTTTCTGGGGATTGTTACATTCTAATTCTGGTCCAGAGTGCCACTGTGGTCCACTCACAAGTGATAAATAGAAATTCTGTGCTGAGTTAGGGTCACAGGGGGCTCCGTGCTTCTGCAAACCAGTTCTGTGCTTAATTTCCCCACCCCTGAGCAAAGGGTTACAACAGTTTACTTAGCAACTATTAATTGACTTCCTGACATTTTCATTGATGCTTTCAAGATCGAAAGACACTCCCCCCAAAGTAAACCTCCCCCCTTAACTCCCTAGCAAAATGATAAGTAATAAGCCAAAGTAAAACCACAATCTTAGGGCAATCACAGAGAAAAGTATCACCACCAAATATTTGAAAGATACAAAGGTAGTGCCTGCAATCATATGCTCCATGTGACTCGTTTAATTTATGCACAAACTATATGAATTCTGCAAAAAGAAGATTCTCAAAATCTTAGTTCAGTAATTATACAAATTATTGTTGATTTTTCAAAGGTGACTTCATTACTGGAACAACTTAATTGAATCTTAGAAACACTTTCATTGGGCACTTCATTTCAGTTAACCAAAGGTCATAATCTAAATAACCCCAGGTTACAATGTAGGTAACACTTGCCCAGTGACTATTATGGACTTCTAATACCTCATACCCTTCCAGCCAAACCAGGTCAGACAATAGATCCTAGATATGCTTTCTTAATGGTCTACTAGCACTTCTGGCACCAAATGCTGCCTGATCGATGGCTCAGTAGCAGATAGAACACACCGTGATTATTATAGCATGGAGAAGAAATTATTCAGGGAACTGGTACTTAGAAAAATCATTAGAATAGTTGGAAGAGCATTCTATATACTGAGCTTTCAGAAACCACTTTCAGAACAACTCCCCAAAAATAGCCCACCAGGAGAGCAGTTACCTCTGCCATAAGGGAGGTGGAGTTTCACATAGATTTTGTGGCTTCAGCTCGAGAATCATTCCACTGTAGCCATGACTGGGGTACTGTCGGGTCACTAGCTGTTATCCAAAGATCAGGAAGACACTGCCACACCTGCAATTACTGTTCCAGCAAGTCTCAAGTTCAGCATGTCTCTCCTACGTACTCAAGTCCAAGTTCAAAAGTCAAATAGGAGCTTCTGATGGGTGGAACCCAAATTATAGCTGGGATCCCAGGTACAAAGATGTTTGGGAAGAATAGATGTTCAGACTTCCAACTTCTGCTTACAGGTAAAATCTCTAGGAAGAGATCTGGACATATGATGAGCTGGCCACTTGGAACAGTATCTCTCAGGCTGGGTAAACCAAACCTGGCATGCAAGTGCTCAGTAAAGGTTTCTACTTGCTTTTCTACTCTCAGCTTAAGCACCAATTCTTTAAGCCATTTCTGTCCATCCAGACCAGATGAAATTCTCTGGGCATAGGCTCTCTGAACTCCTACAACTTTTGGTCTTAACTCATTTGTAATTATACAATAGAAGCACCACAAAAGCAGGAACCAAGTATATCTTTTCGTAATATATCACAAGGGCCTCATATGGCCGTTAGCTAATAACCGGTGTGGAAGAAGTGATTATTAATTGAATCGATGGAGGCTTTGTCTCATTTTCAGGTTATATTTCAATAGCATGCAATGGTATCTTAAATGGGTAAAACAATAAATATCCACGTTTCCTAGTTTCAAAATATCTCATTAAACGAATGAGGTACATGGCTAAGAAAATCTATTTTTAAAATAAATCTTCTTCCTAGCTCTTTAAGTTGAGATATCAAAATGAGATCTCTAAAATGGAGTTTTATGACATTTCCTGTATAATGCACATAAAATAACCTAAATCCTGGCCCTTGACTGTCCTAACTTCCCAGAATTCCATCTAATTTTCTAGCTATGTTTAGTGTCTTGGTGATAATTTTATTAGAATAATAAGCGCTTAGGTCACGTTTGCCATGGTTTCAATTCCATGTTTGTTTTTGCAGGTTGGGTTGATGTAATTAGCACTGGTGTTATATGGTACTATGGCCAATATGAAGGGAAGCCTGTAAAGAATGACATTAAAGGTTTTTTTGTTTTGTTGTTGTTTTGTTTTGTTTTGGAGTCCACACAATAGACTGGTTAAGTTTGAATTCTAGGTCTCATGATTTATTATGTTCATGGGCAAATTACTATATTTCACCAAATCCAAACCATAATTAATATCGCTAAGAAAAAAGCATTCCAGGGACACCTGGGTGGCTCAGTGGGTTAAAGCCTCTGTCTTTAGCTCAGGTCATGATCCCTAGGTCCTGGGATCCAGCTCCACATCAAGCTCTCTGCTCAGCGGGGAGCCTGCTTCCCCCTCTCTCTGATTCTGTCTGCCTCTCTGCCTACTGTGATCTCTCTCTTCTCTCTGTCAAATAAATAAATAAATAAATAATCTTAATCTAAAAAATTAAAAAAGAAAGAAAGAAGCATTCCAGCTTCATAAATGTTAAATTTTATCTTGGAGGGCTATTTTATCTTAGAATTGATGAAATACAGTACTCACTCCCTTGACTTTGAGCTTTTCCTCCATGTTTTTACCAACTGGACAACTGCCTGGCTTATAACTGTCTACTTCTCCCCACCTCTCCCATTCTCTGGGAATGGCAGACGAGCAAATGTGGGACCCAGGGGACATCTTTCTGCTGGATGATTTTTGCCTGCTCCTCCCAATTAGTTGGTCTAGGATGGACACTTAATCCAAGTTGGTTGGATAATGGTTTTCTCCCAGAAATTCGTTTGACTAACATTAGCTTTATTTTCTGTATTTTAAAATGTATTTCTAAAATTAAAAAAAAAATAACACTTTGGAATAGTTTTAGATTGATGGGAAAGTTGTGCCGATAGTATAAATTGTCCCTGTGCAGCCTTCACCCAGTTTCTTGTGTTTAATATCTCACCTTTGCCAAAACTGAGAAATTAACATTGGTACCTTATTATTACCTAAACTCCAGATTTTATTTTATTTTATTTTTTTCATTAATGTTCTCTTTCTGTTCCAGGACCCAGTCCAGGGTATAACACTGTTTTCATCTGTGTGTCTCCTTTGGTTTGTGACAGTTTCTTAGTTTGTTATTGTTGTTATTTTGTTTTTCATGATGGCCAGTTTTGAGGTATACTGGTTAGGGTTTTTTTTTTTTTTTTTTTTTAAGATTTTATTAGAGAGAGAGAACAAATAGGCAGAGCAGACCAAGAGGGAGAGAGAACAAATAGGCAGAGCAGGATCCCTGCTCAGCGGGGAGCCTGAGATGGGATTCGATCCCAGTACACTGGGATAATGACCTGAGCTGAAGGCAGCCGCTTAACTGACTGAGCCACCTAGGCTTCCCCTGGTTAGATATTTTGTAGTGTCCCTCAACTTTGGTCTTTCTGTTGTTTTCTCATAACTGGAGCAGAACTGTAGTTTTCTGGAAATAATTCCCCAGAGATAAGGTGCCCTTATCACATCATATCAAGAGGGAAAATATATCCACATGACATCTCCAATTATAACTTTCATCACTTGCTTAAGTTGGTGTCTGTCAGGATTCTCTATTCTTCTTCATGGTTTGTTTGTTTGTTTTTTGAAAGCAAGTCACTAAGTTTTCTTGGCATTTTAAAACCAAACAAATGCAATAGATTCAATCTTTATATAATGGGGGGAGCTGGAAATTCTTGGACTATGCAGGTTGTCGAGAAAGACTGTCTGCAAGGTGGGAAGATACAGCTGACACAAGAGAGACATATTGAGGACGAGTGGGTAGAATCATGACAGCATTTCTGCCCTCTGAGGATCATAAATGTCCCTGTCTTCTAGAGGTTATATTTTGCACAAATAATGTGCCAGAAAATCTCTTTTTTGTCTAAACAGGATTAGATTGGTTTTCTTTATGTATAACCAAAAAGATGCTAAATAAAAAAGTACGTCCGTGGATTGCTATGAGAATTGAATGACAAATACTGTGCAAAGTGAGTGTCTACCCCGAATGAGATACATAGAAGTACCTGATAATACTTGAGAATCTGAGATCATACATTAAGAACATTTGTTGTTAGAGCAGTGCACTCAATGAGAAGTGAAGAGTTGCAGCTGTATCAAGACCTTGCTGCTTGTTCAATAACTAAGGAATATTTGTGTTAGATTTAGAGGCAAGTAAAGAGCAGCCTGATATTTGAAGAATGTGATTACCCACATTCTTCTTCCCTGAGGAAAGGACCATCATAGCTGAAGTCTTTTAGCAAGAAGCATCTTTGATTCACAAATACTATGAGCATTTTTAATGTCCCATGACTATCACCTGGAGCAGTTTCTGCCTTGAAGTACAGAGAGAGGGAGAAATGAACATTTATACCTTTAGTAAATATCATTAGTTGATCTGTTATGACATTTATACATAAAATGAGAAAATGATTTGGGGATTAGTGGCTTTGAATTACTCTCACTTAATTCTCCATATTATAAATTATTTTTTTTTTACAATGGGAAAAAAGCTATCAAGAAGATAAGCTTTTAATAGCTCTTCAATGAAGCCATTTTGATATTTCCTTTCTCTTAAAGAACCCAGTTATAAATTACTTTGCATTCTTAATTTGTTCTGATTTTCTAAAAGGTAGTTCAGCATGAAAGAAGTACAATGAAGAGGGAGCCCAGTGCCCAAGAGTCTAAAATGGGCTGTCTCTATGTAACAGAAGCAAAATATGCTCCATGGTTAGTGCCAGGATCTGGAAAAACTAGAACTACTAGGTGATGTGGCACAGATCGTACTGAAGAAATTCCAAGTTAGAGAAATCTAGTAAGAAAAAGCAAAGGAGGGAGGAAGGGGTTATAAAAGAGATATCGGGCTTTTGGGTGGCTAAATGGGTTAAAGCCTCTGCCTTCGGCTCAGGTCATGATCTCAGGGTCCTGGAATTGAGCCCCACATCAGGCTCTCTGCTCAGCGGGGAGCCTGCTTCCCTTCCTCTCTCTCTTCCTGCGTCTCTGCCTACTTATGATCTGTCAAATAAATAAAATCTTAAAAAAAAAAAATAAAAGCGTTATCTTCAGACAACATGGTGAAATAGGCAGTCTATATCCTATTCCATTCTACCTCTAGCATCAGCCCTGGCCATTTTTTTTTTTTTTTTCCTCTTCCTGAAACCAGAGGATTTAATGTTAGCTCCATGAGTCTTCCTGTTTCAGGTCTAAATATTCACCCTCCCCTTATAATCTGTTAATGCTTCAGCAAGCATCTATTGAACACTGAAAACAATAAAAATGCACACATATATAAATCTGCCCTATTCCCAATCCTCCATGAACTTGGTTCAGTTGGGGAGGAAACCAAGGCTTGTAGATCACTAAAACAAATGGGAGAGTACTGTAAAAGAAGGCAGAGAACGTTAGGGTAAAATATAGCAACAGAACTAGGCAAAGAAAGGAAGACTAATTAAAGCTGTGGATTAAGAAGGTGTGCTGTGACAAATGTTGTGAGTTCCTAGAAGCACACATGCCAAAAGCCGCTGAGGAAGAAATTAAGGAAAAGATCCTGGATCTGATGATTTTACTATAACTATAAAATGTGCTTTAAATGAGATGATTCATGAATCACATTCATTTATTCATATACAAATATTATAAGATTTAACAGAATAGCTTGGATTTGGGGATAAGTAAAGAGAAAAAGGATGACAATCATTTATGTAAATAATACTTTATTTGTATTATGTATTGTATTGTGTATACATTATTGTATAATGTATTATGAAAGACATAATACATTTATTATAGGAAGAACAGCGTTTCCCCCATATGTTCAGACTGGAGGCAGAAGAGAAAAGGCCCACTTATTACCAACGGTTCACATAATGATCAAGTATGTGAAATCAAAAAAGAAAGAATGAGCTTTAAGAATATGGAAAATATTGAGTCAATAGATTATATACCTGAAACTAATAGAAAAGTGTATATTAATTATACTTCAATTAAAAAAAAGAATACGGGAAATGTTCTTTTCCTATAGAGACAGATTGTGGACTGGGGGGGCCTCAGCTGACTGGGGCTCATTTGAGAACTTTAATGAGTGACAGTACTTTGGAAACAACCAGGGTCCTGAAATAAAGATGAAAAGGCAACAAAAAGCAGACTAACTGCTACCCTTAGGCAGGCAAATCAAAGTATCTGAACCTAAAAGGAGATAGAAAAAATCACTTCAAAGCTTTATTATTCTTTTGCTCATTTCTGAATAACTCAAACCAATGGATATCCCACCAGGAGCTTACTGTCCTTTTTTGCTTATGAGGAAACATAGCTGTGGTGGTTATCTATTATTTCTATCTTGCAAGCATCCCCTACCCCTTCTGCTGCTGACTGGATACTTTCCTTTTGAGAGGTTTCTTCCCTCAGAGGATGCACACAAGGGTGCAGGTGCAACCCAGGACATCAAACCAGAGCCCTTTGTAAAAGATTGATCAGCTCATCACAGCACAAGGTTTGCTTTCTTTGTAAGATCGAAAACTTGGTCAGCTGTGTAGGGCTGGAACTGCACTTTGGACACAGTCTGATGGAGAATGAAATCAACACAGAAAGCAGCGCTGATACCAAGTGAGAGAGGGAAACCTATTCTTGCTGATGCTGTTAAGCTATGGTTCGGTCCTGTCACCCCTTGTACTTCTGAGGTATGTGCCCCGGTGCATTTCCTTTGTTTGGCTAGGTTAGTTAGAGCCGAGTTCCTGTCCTTTGCTATTAAGAGTCCTGTATGCAATGTTTTCAAATTACATATTTCGGTAGGAAATCAAAGTCTAAACTTTCACATCATAATCTTCCCAGTTCATGATCATGTTTAGTGTCATATTATAGCAAAAAGATATTCAGTCAACCACCTTAGGATTAATTATTGAGAGAGAAAGAAGGAGAACAACCAGGATAAAGATAAAATATATTTTTCATCTTCTTTCACTGCCTACAGAAAGGAATGGGTGAGTTCTATGGATGCCCTAAGGAAATTCTATTTTCATCTTCCCAGTGAATCACCCATGGAACATTAGGAAAATGGTGTTGTCATTTCAAAGTGCCTCTAGTCCTGGAGATGCCATCAATTGGAGACATCCTTTAAAGGAAGAATGATTTAAGGAGCTAAAAACTATCAAGTAAAAATCAAACATTAATTGATCATCTGTTTGGGGCTGGACATAACACTGAATTTTATGTGGGAAAGGGAGGAGGATACTCACGAGAGAAGCCAACAACTTTTACTGAAACAGATCTATCCCACTACAGTTCTATGAAAAACGTACCCAAGTTAATCAGTGGGGTTAGCAAAACCTCACTAATTTGTAACAACAGCAAAAGAAAGTAGCCTTAGCAAAAATGATATTATAAAATACATTCTAAGTGAAAACATTGCCCTTACAAGATCTCAGTAAATTCTCTGAATAAATAAATAAAAAAAATGTAACATGTCACTTTCCACAGAACACATGGAAATCTAAACTATAAATGCCAAGAAGGAAATCAGGAAAAAAAAAAAAAAGTAAAACAAAGCTCCTGATCAGCATTTTTCAATTATTAGCACTCCACGGAGAATTATTCTTAAATTTCCCGAGCCTTTATCTCAGGCAAAGTTATAGATTTGGGGTACTAGGTTATGCAGAAACCACAGGAATTTCTAGTTTGGCTGACTCTGGTTTCAACATTACAGTATGACTCCTGGTAAAAGAAGAGCATCTCTGAACGGCAAAGTTTTTATCTATCAGACTGAAATATTGATTCTCTTATAGGGTAGTTGTGAGAGGTGAATGAAAAAGGCGGGAATTGGAAACATTTGTTAAGCCGCCGTTTAAAGGTGGAAAAATTTCAAAAGTCTATCATCCGGAATTAAGGTAGAATATACTGAAAATTAATAGCGGGGAAATAATTAATTTGCAGGATCGGTGGCTTTGAGAGTTCATGAGGCTGTAAGTGTTGGATGCTCGGGGGACCAAGGAAGAGACATCGGGGCCGACCTCTGCCACGGGACCGACGGAACCCTGGCTGCGCACCGTTACCAAATGGCCAGGTTCCAGTTCGAGTCTGCCAGCAGAATCCACCCGTCTCCAGTTTGCGCCCGTTGCTTTGCGCAGTTTAAAGCCGGGTTGGAGGAGAAAGGCTGGAGGAAGAACATGGGGCAAAGAAATTACGGTTCGCAAAACAAGAACAACAAAACCAGCAAGATCGGGATGGGTGTCAGCGAAATGCGCCAAGGAGTCATAAACGCCCAGAAAAGAAGTTCACAAGTTAGTAGCTTTCTGGGATGCTGAACGTCTTCGCCCTTTCCTCCTCCTAACAAATCCAAGCAACCCCCTAAAATGATTTCCCCCCCCCCCCCCCCGAAATCGGAGCCAATTTCGTTGTGGCAGAGCTTTTTCATCGCTTTAGCCTAACTTTCCTCCGCGTTTTTGGCGACACCTGAAATTGGGCTACCCGGCGGGCGGGAGTAACCCCCACGCCCCCACTCCCCAGCCGCGCGGGCAGCCCCGGGGGCCTGGGGAGGAGGCGCTCTGAAAGGTGCGGGCAGGGGCCGGACTGGGCGCGCGCTCCGGTCCCCGCCGCGGCAGCGAGCGCAGGTTCCGGAGCTCCGGGCGGCGGGGACGCGCGTGCGGGAGGAGGCGCTTTAAGCCCCAGCCGCGGTTTCCGCAGGAGCTATTTTTAGCGACGCGTCGTCGGTCTTCTTCCCCGGCTTCCAACGTGGTACCCTCCGGCTCGCAGCCGCCCTTTGGTGGCTGCTTTCCGCCTGTTCCCATCCCCCCCCGCCGCTGCTCGCTCTTGGTAGCGTCCACGCAGGCAGGTCCGGAAACTGAGCATGTGTGGAAGCGCTCGGCGGCCTCGGCGGCGGCGCGGGCAGAGCTGGGCTGCGTCAGGCTGAGCCCATTCACCGCGCGGCCGCAGGAGCGCAGCGCCGGCGCCGCGCCGCCCAGCCCAGCCGAGAGGGGCGCACTCGCCGCCGCGGGGCCCGCCGCCGCTCACCGCAGCCCCCTCCTGGCGACCGGCAAGTAAGTTTGTAAGGTGGTTGGGCGGTGGGACGAAGGTTCTGCGCCCGGGGGAGCCCGGGCTGGCTGGCGGGAGGCGCGTCTAGCCGCTGCCCCGAATGCCCGGCGCCTCGGCGAGTCGCTTGGCCAATTTGAGAGCCGGCGGCCACCGGGATGCTCGAGCCGGCAGAGCAGGTGGGCTGAACTGACTCTGGCGGGGGCCGAGGGGGCCAACTTGGGCAGAGGGGAAGGACCGCGAGGTGAGGGGAAAGGACCCGGCGAGCGGGCTGGTGCGGGATGGGGAGGCTAGGTTTGGGTGCGGGGGCCCGGCCGAGAAGAGCCGCAGAGGGAAAGCGGGGTATCTCCGGGGGTTAGGGTGGGAGCGGCGTGAGAGCGCAGTATAGGGGCTGTTGGTGTGTGTGTGTGTGTGTGTGTGTGTGAGCGTGTCCTGGTCGGAGCGGCAGAGAGGGAAAGTGGGGCGCGTGAAAAGCGGATTTGAACGAGAGCAAAGGACGGTGGTGGAAGGGACAGTAGGTTCCGGAGAAAACAAGTGGACCCGGATAATTTGGGGATTTAGTGCCAGGTTCAGGGCGCTATAATGATGATGCGAGGCAGCCTTGAATCAAGGTCTTTGGAGTGAGTGTGCGAGACCACTGTTGGGAACCGTCTGGAGAGAGATGGATGCAGAAAGTGGCCTGGAAGGGCCAGCTGGAAAATCGTTGAGGGATTTGGGTGAGGAGGAGGAGGGCAGCGGTGCAGAGATCGGATGGAGGAACCGGGCTGCTGGTGGAGCCAGAAGGCTCGGGAAGGGGTTTAAGGCTACGTGTGGTCCCCTGAATACTTAGTAGCGGTCCTCTGAGGTTCATTTGCACCCCAGGCTCCTCCTCCTTTTCCTACCTGGCTTGGTCGCAGGGCCCCTTGCTTGCTCTGGGCGAGCTCTTAGGAGATTTGTACATCAGGCAGCCGGGAGGGCAGTTATTTACATGGGAACTGCCTGGGCTTCCCGTAAGTGGTTCCCGGCCTCCTCGGAGTGCAGTCTGGAGTCCGAATGTGTGTATGGCAGGGGGCGGAGAGGGGTGGTGTCTCTTCTGGGCCGTAGGAATCCGTGGTCCGGCCCGGAGGGTAAGGTATTTTGGGCTGGGAAGTCAGGCAGAAGTCTGCAGCGTGCAACTCGCGGCGGGGCGTGTGTGCGCGAGTGTGTGCGTGTTGCCAGCCCAGGGTCGCGTCTGTTGCTGCAGTCTGTCTCCATGACGAGGAGATCCTGGGATCCACAGGCGGCACGGGGAGGGGATTAAGGGAAACGTGTTTTCCTATGTCTCTTCTATTTCCTTTCCCCAGAGTCACGTTCCTTGCTCGTCCAATGATGCACCTTTCTAATCTCTTCCCGGTCCCCCCCGCACACCCCGAACCTGGCTCCAGTCTTGTGCTCTGATTTGGTACCCCGAGGAGGCGGCCGTCCCTTCTGTGCGGTGGGGAAATCCTAGGAGTCCCGGCGGCCAAAGGGGCTCCGGCCTCGGTTCCTTACCTGGGGCGTCACTCCGGGGGTCCGCAGTTCACTCTGCTGCCCCTGCAGGTGACGCGGTGATGTTGCCCCACGGACTCCGGAAGCATGATGGCTCCAAATGGCCATTGGGACCCAGAAGCCCGGCAGAGTGACCAGCACTCATGGGTTTTCGAGACCAGGGATCTTCCCTGAGTTTCCCACATGTAAATGTAACTTAAAAAGAAAATAAGACCAGATTAATAGAATAAACAAAAGTCTAATGCAAAAAGCTTTATGCAAAAACGCCTCTTTGACTCGGAAAAATTTCACCCACCAACCGCAAGAAGGGAAGAAGCGTCTTCAGCATACAGGATCGGAAACCGGGGAGATGGGGGGGGGGCGGGATTTGTTACCACGTCTGCGCCTTCTCAGACTCCATCCAGCTTTCTGTGCTCTCTCGCCGTTGCCATATTTTTAGAGAGACTTGACCAGACATAGGGAAATGAGAATGAAGGTGACTCTGGAAACCTGTACCATCTATGGAAGGACTCAGAAAGGGAAAAGTGAGAGCCTAACCTACTGTCTGCGGATACCTAAGAGGGCTGGGCTCTGAGGTGGTTGTGCAACCACCAGAAATAGTTCCTGCATCCAAATTGCAGGGGCAGCGGCAGATGAAGGGAAGGGAGAACTCTAGAAAAGTGGTGAGGAGCATGGTACGGCCTGTCTTGCTGGGTGGTCACTGACCTGTGGAGCTATACAGCAGAAAGGACAACAAGCTTCATGGCCAGGGCACGTCCTCATATTCCATGTGACATTGGCTTTCTCAGTTTCTAGTACAGTAACTATTGAGAGGTACCTTATGAAATATGTCCATGATTCTGGATATCTGAAAGGTGGAGACTGAATAAGGACTTAATGCTGTCAGTTTCTCCTATTACTATGTTTTTTTTTTTTTTTAATTTTCCATTGATTATTGTTAGAACATGTAGTTAAGGTTAGCGATCAGTTCTGTTCTCCCTGGAGTGCTGTACAGATACAACATAACCTTATATGTTTGCTCGGTTTTGTTTGTTTGTTTGGAGGTCAAGGAGGAGTGATTATTGCACAAATTGATTTGGGTGCCCCCCCCCCCCCCCCGCAAAGGCAGAATTTAGGCTCCTGAAGAGCTTATGAGCATGTGGAGGTGAAGTCTTCATTTATAAAATGTTAAATTTTATGTGAAATGAGAAAACCCTTTCCTGTCTATCCTTCATCTTTTGCACTGGAAATAGGATTATATCCTTGGACTGGTTCTTAGTCCTCAGAAGCATATTTTGACAATAATTTTCCAGGAGGATTGTTTCCTAAGCCCTGGTATGCTTTAAGAAATATTCAGTGAAATCTTTGCTGTCCTAAGGTAAAGGCATTTTAAAAAAGTGCTGAAATGGCTTGATGAGACAGAACTAGGAGAGAGAAATGTTAGTCAATATGGAAGGAGAGAATGACCTGTTACCTCAGGGTATCTTTTTGATGGGCTTAGAATAGTGGTTTTCTAGAGGGGTGATTCCCCCCACCCCCAAGGTACACTGGCAACATCTGGAGACATTTTTTGGGAAGGGGGGTGCTTCAGGCATCTTGTGGGCAGAGGCCAGGGATGTTGTTAACATTCTACAACACACTGGGTAGTCTCCCACAATAAAGAATTATCCGACTCCAAATCTTAGTAGGGCTGAATTTGAAAACCCTGCCTTATCACAAGACATGTTTTGAAATAAAAACAACACTTGTTAGGATACTTTCACATATTGCTATTGGAATTCATCTTGAAAATTAGTAGGAGTAGTTAATACTAAGAGGTTTTCTTTGCAAAATGGCTCCATGTTCAAAAATACTTGTTTTAGGGAAATTGAAGAGGTTTCCTTTTAGCAGAACTTCTTTTCAGCCTTGAAAACCAATCCTAGCATGTATTGGGAATGTCTACAATGATAGGTTGTATAGTATACATATGAACTGAGTAAACATATTTGATGAAAACAAGTTATAAAACTGTTCAGCTACAGTATTTTCCACTGAATTGGTAATTGCTCTTTAACATACATAATTAAAATTTTTTAAATTAAAATTAATTAAGATTGTACCTAGTAATTTTTTCATGTAGTGAGGGATTGAACAGAATCAGAGGAAAAATGAATTTTTTAGATGGATTTTTAGATGAATTTTTATTAGAAGCCTTATAAAATGTTCCAGAGTGAAACCTTAGTATTTGTAGACATCAACACAAGAAGGTAAGAATCCCATACAATTTTCACGTATTGAGTTCCAATTTTAAATTGACAGCATGGCATGTATTGAGAAACAAACCTTTCTACCTTGTAGCACAGTACTCTTGCCTAGAGAGAAAGAGCAATAGCTTACACTCATGAATGTAATAAGATCAGGGAACTCAGAACACTTACTAGATAAAAGCTTTGTCATTATCACGAGGAGGTCTAGAAGAACTAGAGATTTGGTCACTATTTGACCTTCTCTCCTTGCCCCCCCCTTGCTTGGTGATTGGTTGGTAGATACCACAATTCATTCTACAGAGATCATCATTAGGGCTGCTTACTTCCTTTCTTGTTCTAATAACCATTCCCTTCACTCCTGGCCATGGCCATCCCTCAGTCCCTCAGGAGTTTCTGTAGCAGAAGAGACTTCAGACTCCTGTTAAGTCTCTGGGGTACCCAGTCATCCCTCCCTTTTTTCCTGTGTGTACAGACACAAACAGCTCTTCCCTGCTTCCATGTGGGGCAGAGATTGGTGTCTCTCTTGCAAAAAGGCGGTGGGAGAGCGCTTGTTTCCCACAAAGTCAACCTCGGTGTCTCTGGTTGCATGTTTGAATTGTTTTTCAGTTGTTTGTTCAGTTGCTGTTAGGAAGGCTTTCTCTTTCCCAGGGGAATGGTAAAAGAACCAAGGAAAATCGAACTTCAGTGTGAACAAAACTGGTGTTGGTGGAGTGTACCTGTCTTTGGACTATATAAAAGCTCACGGATATGATTTGAGCCAATGAGAATCATGTATTACCAATTCAGCAAGCATTTATCAGTTCAACAATAGCAAGTCCTATTGTAGGTACTGGGACTATTGGCATCTTTAAGGGTAGGCTGCCGTGTGCATAGCAGTCAGTTTCAAAACTAAGGTCATTCAGAGAATATACATTATTTTATACACATATTTAAAACTGTATCTGTAAACAGGATGGTTACTCATTTTCGTGAAATTTGGAGCAGTTACAGAGATGCAGCATAATTCTTGAAAATACCGCTATACACAAACATTCAAAGGGGAAGGTTATGTGGATGTCTGTATAGACTAGACAAAGAGGGCGTGAGCAATTTGAGGTGAAAGAGGTCAGTTCTTGTCTCCCTTTTTCTTTCTTTAGGAAGTTATTGTTGATTTTGTTTGACATCTGAACAGGGAGAAATGATTCCCTTCCCTGCAGTTCACTTGTTGAATAAACGTGTGCCCTTATATGCTGCTGATGGTCCTGGTGGAAGAAGGCAGTGGGACGGCTAGTGTGATGATGAGAAGGAAGCAGAATTTGAAATCAGTTCTGTCCGAATCATGTTTCCAGCAAAGACTCTGAATACACACCTTCAGAGACTGAGCAAGCCCTGTCACTATTTTGAGGTGACTAATAGAAAGATTATAGAACTGAGCATTTTTGTTGTTCCGCACATTCGGTCATACATATGCCTTATATAGGGGCAGATGAATTAACATAGCGGTTCCATTACTTAAAAACAAACTTGCTGGTCACTGTGGCATGTCAGTTATCATCCCAGTTGAAAGAAAGGTAGTGTGAGGGCAGGGAATTTTATCGAACGCTGTGTGCTGCTCCCGTCGAACTTAAGAACCAACAACAGCCAAAGCAGGATTTGAAATTTATGCTATGGCAAAGGCAAAGAGGGTTTCTTCTTTTTATTTCATTATAGTTTATTATCATTAAGGATGAGCGATAGCAATACATGAAATAGGCGACCTGCCTGTGGAAGGTTTTACTTTTGTTTGTAGATTCATGTTCATCTTAAAGAAACAAATAGCCCAGGACATCTCCCGAGGCTTTCAGCCGTCATTATAAATAGCATGTCCCTTCTATCTCGGGGAAATTTATTATGTGATGTCATTTAGAATCAGAATACTGGGCTAAGCGGATACTGATACAGTCCTTTCTAATTTTGTGATTTAGAATTGTCTCTGTCTTCTTGAAGAAGGTAAAAGCAATGTGCTCTTCGTCATTGGGAGCACAGTCACGGATGCTGACACCAGCCTGTGGTACACAAGCACATGATGCTGCTTGACATTGGTCTGGGACCCCACTGACCAAAACAGTGATGTCAGTTTTCTAGATTGTGAAGCCTGATTTTAACAATTTTGATTTGAACCACTGCTGGGACCAGGCTTGAGAATCACTTGATATATTTGGAAAACACCAACTGATGAAGCAGAATGCTAACCACCCATTATGAGGAAAGAGGTATAGCAGTTTCAGATCAAGAACTTTGCAGCCAAATCTGGCCCTTCTACTTAGTAAGTAGTTTTGTGACTTTAGATGAACTTCTTTTTAACTTCATGGAGCTCCAGTTCCTCATTTTTGAAATGGTGATAATTTTTTCTTTTTTTCCTGTGAGTTCATGATAGGATTAGAAGAAATATTTTTAAAGTGGAGGTGTCTATTAAATATGGATGTGGTGGTCTTATCCGTGCTTTTGGTGCTAGAATTTACATGGTTGCTGTCCAGGAAGAGGGAGCAGAGAGTGTAGGGAGTCAGAAAGGCCATGGTGAGCAAAGGGAGGAGGAAAAGGGCCATGGCGTGCATCATAGGTTAGGAAGGGATGTCAGTGATGAAGTCATTCTTAATGTCTACAAATTTCTACATGTTGGCAGCTAGCAGAACATTCCAGAAAGGTTAATTCATTAAATCTTTATATTTGTTTAAAAATTCTACAGTCCTTGTTGGGGCCATAGCCACAAAAGACTTTTGTCTATTTATTTTTTTTTTAAGATTTTATTTTTATTTATTTAATTAACAGAGAGAGAGAGAGAGCGCGAGAGAGCGCACAAGCAGGGGGAACAGAGAGGGCGTGAGAAGCAGACTCCCTGCTGAGCAGGGAGCCTGATGTGGGACTCAATCCCAGGACTCTGGGATCATGACCTGAGCCGAAGGCAGACGCTTAACCATCTGACCCACCCAGGCGCCCCACAGAAGACTTTTAAAGATTTTATTTATTTATTTGACAGACAGAGATCACAAGTTGGCAGAGAGGCAGGCAGAGAGAGAGGAGGAAGCAGGCTCCTGGCCGAGCAGAGAGCCCGATCCTAGGACTCTGGGATCATGACTGGAGCCAAAGGCAGAGGCTTTAACCCACTGAGCCACCCAGGTGCCCCAGGACTTTTAAATGCAGTTGTTTTCTAAGATAAAATGTGGTCTTACATTGAGAATTAGTATAGTAATAGACTAAGGATTCCTTCTCATCTATGTTTAAATCTTTATGTAAATCACAGTGACAAGATGTCACAGGCACATACCACAGTTTAGCAGAAGAATGTTAACATCCATGATAAATAGCTTTGAGTAAAAAATATTTTATTCTGTTTTCATTCATCTAAATGGTTTAGTAACATAAACATCATTGCATTTTTAAAGCCAGCTTTTAAGCTACTATAAAATATAATCAACTTGTGATGAGTGAGGTGAACATGTCAAGGTTAAAAATTAGTTTTCCCTTAGTTACTTCCCAACATGAGGGAATATATGTTCTAGCATAATAAGTTAAAAAATAAAAAAAGACAGAAATAAGGAGGACATTTATTACCACTAGATCTATATAGATCTTAAATTCTTAAAAGGGCCAAGGAAGTTTAAAGGTACTCTTTTATATCACTGAAGTATTTATCGAAGTGCAATTTTAACTCTTTACCAGCATGGTTTTGAATTTCAAATAAACAGTCATATTGGTAAGTATCTAATAGAGAAAGAATAAGATATAGTTTTTGATTATGTGAACTAAAATGAATAGCCAAGAGGGAAAAAGAACCATTCTGGCACTATGGAAATACTCAGCGATTTTTAGAAAAACCTAGGGAGGAGCACCTAGGTAGCTTAGTTGGGTAAGTGTCAGATCTTGATTTCATCTCAGGTCATAATCTCAGGGTCTGGTTGTAAGATTGATCCCTGCATTGGGCTCCATGCTGGGCTTGGAGCCTGCTTAAGATTCTCTCTCTCTCCCTGCGCCCCCCCTCACCGCGCCTCCATGTGCATGCTCTCTCTCCTTCACTCTAAATTAAAAAATAAAATAAAAGAAATAAGAAAAACCTAGGGAGATGACATTTTAGCATAGCCTTATTGGCACAACTGCTGGTTATGTTATATATTAAGAGTTTTTGTTTCATTCTTAGGTACACATCATCTTTGTCATTAAATATTATGGGGAAACTTTTCTTAGGTATTGCAGTTAATAAATTATTTTTGCCATCCTTAGAGTGAAAATAAAAAGGTTGCTAGTAGTCCACTTGAACTATGCATTATTTTAAGTTTTCTATCAGCTTCCTCTTCTTGGACTGAAACACATAGCCTTTGCAAATAACAGTAACAAATCCATTATTGATAGTTGTACCTCAAGGTATTTTGAGCTAGTCATTTGGACTTTTGTGGGAGGGAATTGAGTGAAACTGAAATTTCACCCTACTAATAGTTGTAAGGCAAAATAAGATAAACAATAAAAGAAAACAGAACAGAATCCAGAGCTTCAGTTTTCTAATTTATCAGCATTCCCCAGCTAAATCAAATAGAACTGATTCTGGTTAATTTAAGCAGAAAGGAATTCCTTGGGTAGTTGATGGAAGAATGCATGGAACTGAAGGAAATGCTGATAAATAAGACCTTGGAAAGGATAGCCCACGACTGGGATGAACCAACTCTAGCTCTTTTCCATCTTTGTGTCGCTATGGTCAAAGCTCAGGATTCCCAGCAGGGGAGAGAGAGAAAGAGAGTATGTTCTGGGAAAGAACAGGACATCTTGACTGATAGTCCACTGACAACTGTGTTTAATGAGCCCAAGGAATTAGCCCAAGACATAATCAATGATCCGCTGCTACCAGAGAAATGGAAATAGATGATGCTGGGCAGGCGCACTGAACTAATGTTTGTTACAGAGATTCATGATGGAGAAATGTGCTTCAGTGGTGATGAATTACTAGAAGGAAAAAAAGGTGGGGGGAACCCTGAGTATATTATCTAAGCAAAGTAACTATGTTGAAGACAAAAATACTGTGTTACTCTCCTAAGTCTGCTCTAACAAGTTCCCACAAACTGGGTGACTTCAAACCACAGAAATTTACTATCACAGTTCTGAAGATAGACTTTGGGAGTCAAAGTTGGTAGGGGCTGTTGTGTCTCCGAAGACTTGACGGGGAGACTTTGTTCCATTCCTTTCTTTTACCTTCTCGTGCTTGCAGGAATCCATGATGTTCCTTGATTTATAGATGCGTCATTGCAGTCTCTGTCTCCATAGTCATACAGTGTTCACTCTCCACTGTGTCTGACTCTGTCTCTTGTCTTCTAATAAGGACACAGGTAGTGTTAGATTAAGGGCCCCTACTATTCTAGTGTGACCCCATCTTAACATAAGCAATGACATCTTTTAAGACTCTACTTCCAAATAACACAAGATTCTTAGATTCCAGGGAGGACACGAAATTGGGAGGAACACCATCCAACTTAGTACAAGTGCAGTGTGGGTAAAACAAACAACAGTGCACACAGCTAGGTCTGAAGAGCGGGAGGGGTGATAGCCTATCATTCTCTCTAGTAAAACTCTATCTGAAGCATCATGGCAAGTATTAGGCATTTTTTTTTAGATAATATTCTGTCCAGTGGAAAACTGGTAGAAAACAATGTGGCTTTTAAGAACAGTTTTTTTTGAACTGCAGACCATAAACTTGGCAAAGGGGAGTTTAAGATAAATATAATATGAGCCTCCAGATGTTGAAAGGAAGAAGATGCCGTCTTTGTTCACATACAGAGATTAGGACCCATGGCTGGAAGTTTCAGGGAAGCCCATTTTCTTTCGCTGTGAGCAGAAACATTCTTACATTAGTGGGTTCCAGAGAGGAATGAACTACCATGAGTTAGTGAGGGCCATAGTTCTGGAAGCAGTCAGCGTAAACTGGGTAAATATTTGTTATGATGATGTAGAAGAGATTTCTGAATGTGAAGGGCAGCTAGATTAGATAATTGCCCACAGTTCCATGTTGAAGAGTCTCTTCTAGGAATACTGAGGGCTCTAGTGAACCCCAAACGTTTACTGAGCCTTGAGTATGGTACTGCATGTTGGTAGAAAGAGAAGTTCAAAAAGCAGACAGTCTCCAGCTCTTACGCAGACATGTATTTCAGAGGTTACTCTGGCACCGATCAGGAACAATCCAGGATCCCACACGCTATCTGTCATAAAGCAGAGGATCGGTAACTATTTGTTGAACGAATTTGTTGTTTAATCAGTGTCTGGTTTTCAAATGTATGTGCTTTGTTTCCCCGGGTACTTACCTGGTTGTTATCAGCCCTGCCCTACTGTCTTTTATAGCCTTCTGGTCTTCTACGATTTCCTTGCTCATGTATCATCACTATCTTTGTTTCATTTTACTATTTTAAAAATAGGGTTGGAAGTGGGGAGTAATTTTTCTCCTTAATCTCTTTCCTCCTCTAGGCTGTCTTTGCCAGCAGAGCTAGCCCTGAACCTCTAAAGTTAATGACTTAATGGTGAAGACTGGAGGGGACTTAGGCTAAAGCAGTGTTTCTGAAGGTGTGGGTTTTATGCAGGATGGTTTTATGCAGGATGACTTTGGGTGGCATATGGATATGTACTGAATTGAACTGAAAGGACTTTGAATCTGTTCCCTTTCAGTGTTTCTCACTAAGGCAAGGAGAAAGTTTCAGTTTGGTGCTAGTTTGTAACACCTCTCTAATGCACCTAAATCTCCCTTTTTAATGCAGAGTAGGCTTCAGATGTAAAACTTTTAGAAGTCCAGTAACACTGTTTTGTTTTCATTGTATTTATTTTTTTTATTTTATTCTCTATTTATGCTAAGTTCTAATTTTAGTATAAAGTAACAACACAAGTTTCCTTTAAAAATTTGGGTAGTTGAAACTTAAAAAATGGTATGATATTAAACAGGAGGTGGATAGTAGTGATGGTTGTGAAACCGTGTGAATGTCCTTTTTGCCTCTGAACTGTACACCTAAAAATAGGATGATAAATTTTACATCAGACATGTTTTACCACAACTAAGAATAATAGTAAAAAAATTTAAAACATGAAGAAGAAGAAAGCATTTAAAATTGTAAATGAATCCTTAAAAGTCAAGTGAAGGCCAGCAGTCTAGTTGGCAATAAATGGGAGCACAGGCACAAGGAGAATATGCACTCCCCCACGGGCCTCTGCTCAGTGTTCACTAGAAAGCTCAGGGGCAGGGAAGTGGACCAGAGAGATAACCTCTTCCTTCCTCAGGTGTGCAGGTAGTGAGAGGCTTCCCCTGGGGAAAGGGCACAAAATCTCACCTACACACTCAGATTCTTCCCTCATATACAAAAGCCTTAAGCCTCTGGGGAGGGGCGGAAACCCCACTGGGGTTTTCGCCCAATATCCCATACTGACACCAGCTGGAGATCTGCAACAGATCAAGAACATATTTTGGTTGACACAGGGAAGATGGGGCAGAAATGTTGAGGAAAAGTCAACCCAAGGTCCAGACTAAGGCCTAAGACAGGATAGACCTAAGATAAGATAAGGCCTAAGACTGAGATAGAGAATGGGAACATCAGTAGCCTCTGTATTTGTAATTGCCAAATATTGGAAGTGACCAGGATATCCTTCAGGTGGGCAATGGATGAACAGATTGTGGTAATATTCCACAGAGCAGAATTCTACTTGACAATAAAAAGAAAGAAAAGGAAAGTTGCTTGACCTCACACCTGTGCCAGTAATTACAGACGGTAACCATTAGAGCAGTAGCCATGAATGTTTCATGAAAAACACAGCACTTTAGAAAATGCAAATGTTCAGAAGTAGATCAAGAGAATTATGGAGAAAGCAGGAGTTGCCTGGCAGGGTTGATTGTAAGGGTAGGAGAGACTTGAAGGTCCTGATTTTCTCAGCAAGAAAAAAACCTACATTTTTCATTATAATGCATAAAATACTACTGATTTATAAACCATTCTATTTTTGAAACTCAGAGGCCTCCATAAATATATATACAGCCTTTCCACTCCCTTAAACTTATATCAAGTAGATCAAAGATGCTTCCAAGATAAAGGATCTTTAGAATTCATGTAATGTCCTTCAAAAATGGAGGTTTTTAACCTGTAATTTGTAAGCATGGATAGAACTCAGTATACTAGATGCAAAAATGACATTGTTACTGTTACTGACATCCAACTGAAATTTAGCATTGCCTTTAATTGACAGTACGGGTCACAAAACACAGAAGCCTTGGAAGTACCTGTGACTTTTTTGCCAGTAGAAATCACAAATAATATCACATCACATTACAGTTGTTTGCAGATTTTTTTTTTTTTTTTTAAGTAGGCTCCATGCCCAGTGAGAAATCTGCCACTGGAGCCCAGTGTGGGGCTTGAACTCACGACACTGAGATCAAGACCTACGCTGAGATCAAGAGTTGGACACTTAACATCTGAGCCACCCAGGAACCCCTACAGATTTTTTTTTTTTTAAGTCGTTTATGTTCATCCCTGTTTGAAAGTGTGGTTATTATTGGAGCTGCTGTTAGATCTTTGTATTCAATTAGTAAAAAAAAAAACATGTTTATCATGTCACAGTTTATGCTTTTAAAATTTGACAGTTGTATTTCATTGCTTTTTGTTTCCTTTATAGTCCTGTGTATCTCTTTCTTCAGAGATGTCACAGGCCTTAAGGACTCTCTGAAGGATTCATAGCGCTTAGAAAGGTTAAGAACCTAAAACCTTTCTTGGAATCTGAGTAGTAAGTTCCATTCAGGGTGTGGTCCGGAAAGCCAGAGCTGTTGAGTGAGTTCTAATTTACCAGATCTGTGCTTGATTGGCTAAATGCCAGCTGTGCTATTCTGTAGGAAGCATTGGTTCTAGTAAGTTTCATGCCAATTTGTAAATGCACAGGGTACATTTTTGAGAATCTGTAGATTCTTTGTGTAGATTCTCTAAATACCTCAGGGGAGCTTATTTCATTTTGACAACACTGACAGGAAGTTTTGCCTCTTCTGGGGCAAAAATCTGCTTTTGTTTAACTTCTATCATTGACCTATGTCTGGTCTATATAACCTGACAGTTATCTAGGAATTTCCTGAAGTCACTAAAATACTTTTACTGTGACCTTCCTGATGTGTCTCAGGAATGCAGATCACAGTGATATCTGCCAAATCAAAATATATTTTGACAACAAAAACACTTAAAGGGAAACATTAGGCTTCGATTTCATGGAACATTTTTCTTCTTTTTTTAAAATGGAATATTTTTCTAACAAACATTTGGGATCCTAGTATGTGCCAGGCACTCAGCTTAACACTGGAATATAATAAGGGGCAAAGCAAACATGCTCCCTGCCCTCATGGTGTTGGAGGGAAAGGCATTGGATAGTGCCTGGAAAGTGCTCCGGAGACCAGGAAGGGGGATGGGAGGAAGGCTGAGGAATAGAGGGACCTGTGCTTGAGGAAAGAGGGGGCTCCCTAGGTTAAGAGCTGTATGGGGCTGGAGTTGAGGCAAGGAGGAGAGAAGTGTTGTCACATACGAGGAAATGAAAGTCTGTGCCTGGGAGAAGGGTAAGGATGGGACAAAGTGGAGGTGGAAAGACAAGCCCGCCATCACACAATGCAGGATCTTCCTGGCCAGACTGAGGAGTTTTGTTTTTGAAGCAGGGAGTGACATGATCAATGATCCTTCTATACAGAGTAACTGTATTTCTTTTCCAGGAGAACAGATAGCATTAAACAAAAGCAGGATGCCTAGAAATTTAAAAAAAAAAAAAAAAAAAAGAAGAAGAAGAAGTCTGCTATTTAAGCACAGTGGACATGACACCTGTACCATAATACATATTCATTATTACAACTAGTCCTTCAAGTCCCCTAGCAAGCTTTTGGTTTCAGTTCCAGGATAAAATTACTTGTTTCTTTGAACTTCTGAACTAGGGGAATTCTAAACCACTGGCTTTTGTCATGCATCTTTGAAGACTTCTTCATAACGTTTCCATTATAAAAGCTATTACATTGTTTCCAATCTTTTTTTGAAAAGGGGCTATTAAAGTCATTTAGATACCAGCTTGCTATTTTAGTTGTGATTGTTTGCCTGTTTATTTGGACCTCATTATAAAAGGCTGAAGATACTATGTTTGTAATTGAATTGGCTTGCAAGAAAGCTCTTTATGGGGATGGTAATCCCTGGTACATTTAAATTTATAGAAAAGTTTTGAATTTTCCATTTGATTAACGAACATGGGCCATAGTAGTATTGAACACTGATGTCTATATGATCCTCTTTAGCCACTACTTTGAATTAAAATTCTTGCAATCTTTTTATCATTTGAGTGAAGATATAAAATACAATTTTCATTTCATGTGTGTACTTTTCAAAATGGCAAAATTTTGTCCTCAAAGTAATTGAGCAGGTCTGCCTCATTATAGCATTAGTTACCAATGGAATGAATTAGCTACCAGCTCATTGTATTATTCTAGTTGGACTTTGTTTTTGGCTACTCTGAGGCATTGGGCGTGAACAAGAGGAACATTCTTCCCGTTTCAAGTTATCAACCCAGGGTCCATGTGCCTACATTTGTGCAATTTCTGAACTGTTTCACAGGAAGCTAAGGCAGCGTGTTCTGAGGCAGTTGGCACCCACCTGTATTAACGTGGCTTATCAGTAGTACTGAGGTTCTTTTTGCCTAGTACACAGAAGACGTACACATGGTGACTGTACATTGTAAAGGACTTTGAAAGGTCCTCAAGACAAGGATATTCAGAAGAGGTGATTAGAAAAGTTGCAGAGAATTTTTTTTCCCTGTGTATTTGGCATCTTTACACACGATATCAGCAAGAGCCTCAGAGCCTAACCTTTGGATCAAAAGGCTTTGTTCTGTTTCAGGTGGTATTTGTTTTTGAGAATGTGTTTCCATGAATATATGTCTTTTGTCTGAGCAATATTTCTTTGTGGACTGCCCCCACCACTGGAATCAACTTTTCCAATTCCATGGCTGATGTGAGACTCACCTGTTTCCTTTGTTCCCTGTCCTCTTGGGGTGAGCCTGTGACTCAATCAGCCAGAGTATCCCCAACTTTAGCCAGAATGGTTTGTTCAGGAGTAGGTATATGATGTCAGCCAGCAAGATGGAGGGAGTCACTCCCTGTGATTTTGGCAGAACACCAAAATGATGCTCTCTTCCTCATGGAGGTCACAAAGCTGTTAGAATTTGTATCTACAGCTGCTGATGAATTTTTGTCACCAAATGGAGAAAGTCTGCCTGAAAATGAAGCTACTCCAAGGAAAATAGAAACAGAAGAGGAAAAGGCACATTTCAGCCCATTGATCCCACCACACTAAATAGCTGTTTCTGAGTATTTCAGTTGCACGAACCCTTTATTTTCTACTTCTGCTTCAACTGTTTTGAGTGAGGTATTTGTTACTTTCAACCCGAAGAATGAAAACATCTGCTGCCAATAAACTGCCCCGACATTCAGGTGGCGGCAGGAAGGGAGAGGTCCAAAGACGTCATCTGGTATGCGAGTGAAAGAATTGAACATCTCTGCTTCCCTGAGCCAGAAAGGGTTTGCAAGAGAAACCAATGAATGTGCTAACTTTCTACTCCTGTTGCCATTTCCTTTAAATAGCGCTGCATCTTTTAAGCTACATTCTGAAGTAGTAGCATCCGACTTTTTCTCACGTACAGGAGACGCGCCGTTGCCGTGTATTACACAAACAAACATAAACAGTAGCCGGCTGATTCTTACTTACAGCTTCACTGTCTGAAATCCATGGGTCCATGTATTTGTTACACATTCGCTTTTGGCATGAGGCATTCTAGGGTCTATTGTTCAACAAGTAAGACATTACAACTCCAGTAACGGTCTCCCACATGAATAACAAGATTAGAGGACAAGCAGTAGAAATAATAAAAGACAAATTATCCTCTATTTCTAGTAACTCAGCAATGAAGGGCATTTATGTTCTCATGTGGATGTTAAATAGCTAGGAAATATGAGTCAGTCATTTTGGATGCAAAATGCTGCCACAGCTTCATTCCGTTTGGTATCCTAGCTATCAGTTTCTTACAGACATTTCCTTTTAAAGGCAGAGAAGAAAAGATACACATTGTGGTAATGGCAATGAGTATGTCAAGTGTCCTGTGAACCTCAAGAGGAAAGCGGAGGAACTGTAATGACATTTCTGGTATGCGGTTTAGTCAGTGGCTTATTTTGTTGTAATTCTTTATGAAGAGGGAGACACGAAACATATATAAATTAGGATGGTTCGTGGCTAAAGGAAAAACGAAGGGAGTCAGAGGCATTATTTAGACTCACTTTATCTTACATCAGTGCTTGTCTCATGGATATTAATTTCTGCTAAGAAGGGTTACAAGATAAGCCCTTCAGCTAAAAATAGAATCTGGTTACTAAGCTATAAGAAGAGTTGCTCTGCATAGTGTATGTAATTCAGTGACTAGAAAACATTGTCTTCCAGGGTATGGCCTGAATGGTTTCTGAGAACACTGTGAAGCATTTTGGTTGGCTCACTTCCATTGAGGGGGGGAAATACAGTAAACAACGATTTTCTACATTGTATCACAGAATATACTGGGGTGTTTATTATCCCTTGTGCTCCTATGATAGCAAAGTAGGTTTCTCCCTCCCAGGTAATATAATGGTGAAAACATCACATTTTCAAAAGAAAAATGCTTCACGAGGGGAGGTAGCATGAGGATAATGAAACTCTGCTGTGCTGTCTTTAATGAACTGATGGCTTAATAAACGATTGCCTTGGAGACCAAAAAAACAAAAACAAAAAAACAGTTCTTACCTCTGTATCCATAGGAGATTGTTAGTACACAAAGATTAGCATTCACGTTTAAATTTGGGGTTTGCTTCCCAGTGTTTGGCTTGTTACTAGTTATTGTTTCTATAAGCATATATAACTAAAAGAGAGCCCTTCTGGGCTGCTCTAGCTAGATAGGACTTTTCTAGTCTCACACAGGTAAGTGGCTGGAAAATGCACATTTGTGCGGCAGAGTTTCCTGTTCATTTGGATCTCAGTCTGCTCATCTTTCTGCCAGAAGGAGTGAGGTATGACGCACGTCCGGTTGCCATGGCCATGCCCATGAAGAATGCAAAGCTTGGTTGCTGGGACCTGTAGCCTCAGCTAAGAGACAGTGAGACATGCAAACAGATGGGGTTCCTGGGCAATGAGAATTCAGAAGTGGCAGGCAAAGTGTATTGGAAGACGTGGGAGCTTCCTTAAATTTTGTGAAAATCAGAAAAGAAGAGAGTGAGGTCTACAACAGTCCAACTGGTAATTCTGAATTTATGACCCTTGCACTTGATACATTTGCTGACTGACAGTACATACGCCGATGCAAGTAAAGGACTGTTCCAGTGCAGAACAGCGTTAGTCATGGAGGAGCAACATCTGGGTGACAGAAGCACAGGGACCGTCTGGAGCTTTTCCTATAGCCTGACATGGAAGAGTGTCTGATTGGAATTGATATAGGAACACGTCCCACCTCCAAACATGTATTCTTGTATAATACATTTCAGCTTACTGTATTCTAAACTGGTTGTAGCTTTTATTCCTTATTAATTTCAGGGATTCCAAACTTTTTTTTTTTTTTTTTCATTTTCCCTTTTATCCTAATGACTTACTCATTCCATAACTAGAATCCAACTCATTTATTCATTCATGTTTTTCACTCAGTACATAAACTGAGTGCTTACCGTTTGCCAGACATTGGAAAACAACAACAACAACAACAACAACAAGAAGTGGTGAATAAATCTACAGAAATCCCTGCTTTCACAGACTTCACATTCTAGTCGGTGGAGACAACCAGCAAGTTAAGCACATAAAGGCTTTAAGGAAAAGATATTCCAGTAATGTGAATAATGTGACAGAGCTTGATAAGCCTGAGGGTGAGGAACAGTATTAGTGTGTAGATACAGAAGGCAAGAGAGTTGAGGATCTGCATGAGGACAGAGTAATCTTTAGAGAACCAGAAGGGATGGAGGCAAAGCATGGGGCCTGAGAAGCTGCAGCCAGCCAGGTAGCAGGAGAGCCAAGAAAGCAGTCCTTGGAGAATGTTGAAGTCATTTGTTAAACCCATGAGTAACCTAACCCAGTGGATGATTTTGGAAGTTTCATCCTGGCTGCCAGGGAGGCCGGACCAGCACAGGTCAGGCACCGAAAGAGAGTGGCAGGTGCACGGCGAGACGGGAGAAGTCAGAGGCGTCCGCACCATGACTCGCGGTGGAGGTGATCAGAGAGGCTGCATCTGGGATGTGTGTAAGATGTGGGAGCAGGTGGCCCACACGGGATGGCAGGGCACCTCTCCCTGGCTGACGAGATTAGATTAGATACTGGGTGTGAGGGAAAGAGAACAGTTGTACTCCGGTGGTTTTCATTTACATCAGTGCTACTCACAGTAGCAGTCAGTAGCCTTTGCCACTGATCTGTGACAACGTAAGAAGCTTGAGCCAACATGTAAATTGGCTGACTTTCTTTTTATAGTGCGATTTTTCTCAATGAAGACGCGGTACATTGATGTACATTCTAGTTCAGGTTCCTCACTTTGCTGCAGACCAGAAAAAGTTTGCAGAGCAAACTCATCTGTGGCCCTCACTTTGAGGAGCATAGATTTATTTTATTTTTTAAATTTAATTTATTAGTTTGAGAGAGAGAAGGAGAGTGAGCCAGAGAGTATGGGTGGGTGGGGGGGAGGGGGAGGGGCAGAGGGAGAAGCAGGCTGAGGGAGAAGCCAAGACAGACCCTGGGACCCTGAGATCATGACCAGAGCCAAAGGCAAATGTTTAACTCCCAGGTGCCCCAGGAGTGCTTTAGATGAAGTTGTCATTGAAAGCCGTCATTTTACCAAGTTCTCCGGCTTATTCCGGTATGGTATATTCTTGAATAGTTGCTGACTTTGCAGTTTTAGAGGTGTGCTCTGGTTGCCAAATTAATGGAACTACACACTGATAAGTTATAAAATACCCATGGAATAATGCCTTAACATTATGGTTTCTAGATTTTCAAATGCTTTGTTGATTTTGTTTTTTTGATTACTAGGCACATGTAAAAGAAAGAGCTTAGGAAGACTTTAAAAAAAAATAACAAATTCATGTTTATGAAGGAGGGTCACAGGGCAACTCAAGCTAAACTTTACTTGTTGTTTGAAATGTGGCTTATGCACCATCATTTAGAAAGCCTTCTACATCCTCTAACTGTTCTGATCTAAGTGTTTCTCTTAGGTTTATTTCTCACACTCTGTGTTTTACCTTTCTCATAGCACTATTTTATATCAAGAATGGTTGACTGACTTTTCCCTGCCTCCCCTCAAACTGTAAGCAAGTAGAAGGAAGACTATATTTTAACTCCAGTATCCAGTATAATGTCTGGAACATTATAGATATCCAGTTAAACTTTATAAAAGTTGAGTAGTGTGACCATTGATTTCAAAGAACAAAAGTATAACGATACACTGCTGGGCAGATGGTCAGCATTCAAGTCTGGGGTGACTACTATAGTAAAGGTTTCTTTAGGTCAGCCAGAATCTGAGGTACATGACCTCAGTTGTATCCTCAAATATTAAAGAAAACTTTTAAGTATTTAAATGAATATTACACATTGGACTTCTCAGTCATATCTTTTAAAAGAGAGCAGCTGACACGAGTGCTATTTCAGAAATAAAGGACACTAGTGCATATATATTTTATAATAACCTCATTATAGAGGGAATGACTCATTATACCACAAATAATTGTTACCAGGAGATCTGAGTTGGTGGGGTCCAGCAGTTTCTCTTCCCTGCTTTAGCATTTGCTGGAGTTCAGTTGTGGTATTTGGCAGAAAGCCCTTAAAAATCTTAGAGTCTGACTACAGTTTTTAAGCAGAGCAGTCATCATCCAGTGATTCCAGATTTCTTAACCGATTAGAATATTTGGAGCTGAACTATTTTTCAGTCAACAGATTTTTTTGAACATTTACTGTGTGAGAAAGTACCAGGTATCATTAAAGTACTAGGAACTGTTGGGGAATAGAATGACAAATCAGAGACGGGTTTTGTCTTTAAGGAGAAGAAAATAAAGTATCACCAGTCTCTTTGCCACGTTATAGGATAATGACACTGAACCCTTTTCCCTGGAGAGTGGGTCATGCCTTCTTGGTGGAAATCTCAGAACATTCAGTCTTCTAGCTTGACCCTGTCCGCTGCTCCCTGTGATTGCTCCCTGGGATCACAACTGTTATTTCCTTAGGTCTGTCACTCATCAGGGAAGGTTACAGACTTGCAACAATTTTCAGAGCCACCGTGGTTCACAGTCTCCTGCTGGGTGACCAGTCTGCTGGTCTTACAGGGACTTACGGGTTTGTATGGTACCAACCCCTTTCATTGTTTTGTTTCGCCTTGAGACAATCCAAGGTTTTATCAACTCTCACTTGGCTATGAATGTGCTCATACCTACTTCCTGCTGCTATTCTTAAAAACAGATATGAAGAGGCTTTAGTGATTACCTCAACCTCTTTTACATAATGACAATGTGGATGATGATAATAATCATGATATCAATGATATTTATTGAGGACTAAAAATAGGTGAGTCCCTGCCCTTTGTCGTTTTCCGGTGTTTTCTCATTTATTCCTTATAACAACTCTGGAAGGGCGGTGCCATTATTATGTCCATTTTATAGGTGAGTAACCAAGGCAAAGAGAAGTTAAGTAACTTGACTAATACCCTCTTTAGTTCCTACCATCAAAGAGGGAGGCACTTACTAAATGAGCCTCATACAGCCCTGTGAGCTTTCTGTGATTGACTGAACTCTCGTGATGGACCTGGGTTTGTTTTGATGAGGAGTGTTGAGACCAGTATACCTATTGTGGACAAAAGACGATCTCTGGCTGTCATTCTCTCCTTGGACAAGCAGTGAATGTTTGTCTTTGCTTTCCCTGAGATTGGGCCAAAAGCCAGGGCAGATTGAAGAGAGGAAAGATAATGCTGGGACAAGAATGATCCTCAATTTTGGCACCCGATTCCTGGCCTGTGCTGGTACAGGGCTTCCTAAGTTTGGGCTTATCATTTCCGTTATTTATTTTGACCTAACCTGGTAGTAGATGCTATGTGTTGACTGGTTTGCTCTGAAAAAATTACTATTCACTTACCAGAGAAGTCCAAGCACATCCTAAAGCTGTGGTGACGACTCCAGTCCATGTCATCACCATGAGTAATTAGAGGCATATATGCCCGAAACTGCTGCCTGCTTCATGTGCATTATCTCATTTAATGCTCGTGCTAACCTTACCGTATCATCAATACCAGTGTGGCCAGTGACTACATGACTCATTCTTGTACTGTCAACATAAAGTGACTCGAGCCCCATGGTTGGGAATATATTAGACAAATGGACTCTAAGATTCTATTTTATTTTGTCTTGGATTAAATGTATTCTTTTGTCTGTGATTCGATAATTTTTAAGGGGAGGCATACTACCACTTATTAAATGTCTACTGTGTACTAGGCACTGTGCTGTTTGCATCTAAGTTTTTATTTTTGCTAATCTTAGGATTCAGTATAAATATTCATCAAGAGTATTTTATCATGCGAAGACTATCTTTACCTAAGAATACCTTGGGAAAGGAGTAGGGGAAAATCTACAGGATAAAGAAAATAAACAAAAACCGGTGAGAGTACTTAATGAATACAGAACAGATGCTTAACACGAAGAACGGATTTTTGATGGCAAGCTTTTGCCCTGACTGATACATAAAATTTATCACTGTGGGAGGTCGTGATCCAGCAATGGATCAAGTATAAATCTTGCAAAAAAGATATTGCAAAAAAAATTTTGGTAGATAGGTAACAAAATCTTTTTCTTATTTGCTTTTCAACCTGATTTGCTGCTCCTCATTGATGCATATCAAGTAGGGACTTGAGGAAAATAAGTCCTTATAATTGGAGTCAGTCATGATGAGTAGTCTCTGTCTCTATAATCCCTATGTTTTATGGAGTATTTTCTGTAGATGAATAGAGTAGAATGGAATAGAAAGTGATGCAAAGGTGGGTAATCAGAACCAGAACTATACAAGCACATAATATGGGGAAGCAAATGGTATTTATGTTTACTGTTTCATAGAAAGAAGGCCCTTCTGAGCAAGAAAACAGAACCAAAGCATTTTTGTTCTTTGGCAGACAAATAAGAACCTTACCAATCTGTCTTCACTGACACTCCTCTCCTTCCCCTCTAGTGACCTGAAACCCCTAAAAAACAAGAAAGACCTGTTTATACATACATGTGTGTGTGTATGTGTTTATACATGATACACTGCTTATGTAATCTCACATGTATGCACACATGTAATGAGTTGGGTTAAACTAGGTATTGTGTATTAGCAATCAGCTTCTAAATCTTGGTGGCTTAGATCACCGAAGTTTATTTTGAACTCACTCTACAAGTCATGTCCACGGCAAGCCATCTGTAGCTTTTCTTCTCATCATTCTACTCTGGACTCAGGCTGACAGTGTAGCCTAAATCTTGAATATTGCATAGCTCAATGCAGAGAGAAAAAAATGACCATCACGGATTTGTAATTGATCCAAGAACTTCTGCCCCTGTGTCAGTTCTTCCCACATGCTGCTGGTCAAAATAAGTCATGCTCAAGCCTGATGTCAGCATGAAATGAATATATATATATGCAGCAGTATTTTTGAAAAATAATGCTAGCTACTGCAGCATAGTAGCTCATTATGGTGATGTACAATATGAATGCTGTTTTTTGTTGGGAGAGGATCAGTGTTCAGTGAATGCATTATAGTTTTCAGAATGTAATTGTACCACAAGAACTGCTCCATCTGTTTCTAGGTATTTCTTCCAGGTGCTTGAGAAGATAGTGATAGATAAGAATAAGCCATTGCTTGTGGCTTTAACCTCACTTATTCTCATGTTCCCCCCCATCTCCTCATCTCTCACATTTCCATTCATTCTGTTAATGACATTGGGTCACTGTTTCTATATTATGAAGTTCACTCCCCATAGTTTCCAATCACATATCTGTTGAGAATCTCCTCTATGCCAGGCACACTACATGGGCTTAAAGACACTCTGATCTCATTCAGAAACACTTCTCAGTGATTTAAGGCCTGGAGGAAACAGTTGATTTCATTTTTTGAAAGTATTGATTAAGCACTGTAGTGGAGGAATAAAACAATGAAACTAGATCACAGTTTTGTAGAAGAGACAAGATAACGTTAGAGGAGAGTTTGCAGAGTCATTTGGCCCATGAAGAGAATGGCAGATTCTTGAGGAGTTGAATAGTTCCTGTCTTGAGAAGGATGAATAGAATTTTATTAAAAGTCAAGGAAGAAGTGAGGTAAAAGCCTTGGGGTATAGACTTTGGGGAAAGCACATGTAGAGATAAGACTAGATGTATAGATTAAAAGAAATTATAGAGTTAGTTGATAGAGTTCATCAGATGTATCCGGAAAGACTGGCCTTTCTGAGCCTCTGAGTATTGTCCTGACTCCTGACAGTAGAGCCTGTTCTCACCTTTTAAATTCACCCTTTCAATGGAACAGTGTCCCAGACTGAGCCTCATGGTTTCCTTCCATCCATTACCTTTAATTTGGGACCCTGATCTTTTCCCTTTTCCGTGTCTGAGATTTATATTTAAGTCCCTCTGTTTTATAGCTTATTCCATTTGGATAGAGAGGCTCTTTCCAGTGAATAACCTGAAAGATTTCTTTTCCTTTAAATGAATTTCATATGTGTATTTCCATATTCCTGTTGAACATACATAATTTCCCTGTTATACACAGATCCCTCTGTTAATATGTTTAGAAGAATAAATTAATGAGTCATTTGCAGCATAAAATGCACTGTGTCATTGTTTTTATGATGTTCTACAGATACTCTACCCAAGGCATGCAATGACTCATCTGTGGCAAGAGGACTGTGCTGTTACAGACATCTCAGAGGCGGATCAAAATGTAGCCTGCAGTGAAAACCTTCATTGCTTCAGTTAGTCTTTCATGAAAGCCCGTGGTACAGATATTGAAAAGGAACTTCTGCGTTCAGTTGACTCAAGGCTGGGAACACTATGTGTGAATGCTTTGTGTTCCACTAGGGAGTAAGAATTTCTTTATACAGCTGCCTTCGAGGCTGTTCCTTCAGAAACCTTCTTGGATAATTTCTGTTGGGACAGTTACATTCTTTTTCTTACCCTTCTTTTTCTTCTTTATATCTGGGTTAGAGAATGGATAATTTGGGTTTAGAAGTAGACTATTTCATAATGGCTCAAACCCTTATGTTGTAAAATGTGACAGTTTTAGGTCCAAAAATATGAAGTAATAAAACTGAAGTCATATAAAAGCTGGGGTATAAAGCTGGGATTTTTTTTAAAATTTTTTTAAAGATTTTATTGATTTATTTGTCAGAGAGAGAGTGTGTATGCATAAGCAGGGGGAGCAGCAGGCTGACGGAGAGGCAAGCCCAACACTGAGCAGGGAGCCCAGTGCGGGACTCTATCCCAGCAACTGGGATCATGACTTGAGCTGAGGGCAGACATATAACCAACTGAGCCACTCAGGTGTCCCAAAGCTGGGATTTTTGACTTTCAGTATAGTGCTTGTTTCAGCATATCTGTAAAATTGCCCCAAATTAGGAATATTGAATGTTACCTGGAATCAGATTGTTTGAGAAAGAGTTGCTTGTTACTACCGATAGGGTAGTGTTTATAGGTTTTGCAGTCAGTGTATGTTTAAGGGATACTTATGTATTGATTTCACTACTTAGAAAGTTGAACCATCTAGTTTAAGGTAGGAGGGGTCTTCATGTTATACATGTAGACTGTGCTATTTAAGTATTTATTGTAGGCGCTCCTGAGGGGCAGTCGGGTGAGCACTCAACTCTGCTTCAGCTCAGGTCGTGATCCCATGGTCATGAGATCAAGCCCCACGTCGGGCTCCACAGTGTGTGGCCTTGCCTCAAGATACCCTCTCTTTCTCCCTCTGCGCTCCTGCTTGTGCTCTCTTTCCCCCTTTCTCTTTCTCTGTAAAATAAATAAATAAATCTTTAAAAACTAAACACCAGCAACAACAAAAAATGTATTGATTTATTTTTTATATTTCAGTGGGTTGATTTCAGTGCTCAGTAGGAAAATAAAAATGTGGTCAGCCTTTGAAATTTACAGTGTTGTAATGTACGCTGTTGTAATGCCATTCTGTAGGGGAACAGAGGGTTTTGCCTCGGACAAATCAAAGTCCAAATCCCTCCCATAATCCTCATTACTGACTGAACTTCATCAAATGAAGACACCACTGATTGTAAGTAGGATTCTGGTTTCAGGAATGCATCAATGTAGAGAAGACCCATCTTAGAATCTAAGGAATACGGAGTCTATATGTTTTGAGATAAGTTAAGTAATAACCTCTTTGAACTTTAATTTCCTTAAGTGTTAAAAAGGTGCATGAATAATAGTAACCTCCTCAGAAATGCTTCAAGACTTGCAGAGAGGGGCTCCTGGGTGGCTCAGTGGGTTAAATCGCGCTGCCTTCAGCTCAGGTCATGATCTCAGGGTCCTGGGATCGAGCCCCGCATCGGGCTCTCTGCTCAGCAGGGAGCCTGCTTCCTTCTCTCTCTCTCTGCCTGCTTGTGATCTCTCTCCCTCTGTCAAATAAATAAATAAAAATCTTAAAAAAAAAAAAAAGACTTGCAGAGATATCCTAAGAGTTATATGAGAATATATAAAAATGTTGACCCTAATTTTAAGGACTCAGTAAATGCCTCAGTTATTTAACGTAACTTGTTTGTATTTCAAGTAAAAATACTTCCTGTGAGGAATCAGAAATAAGAATGTCATTTTGGCCATATTTTCCTTTGAAGAGAGAACAAAAGCCTCTATCACATGAAAAAATTAAAAGCAAAACAGATGTAAATAAATTTTGTAAAGTTACTGATAATAGGGATAAGAAATAACCAAACAAGGACCTACTTATATATAGCGAGATGGAGGTCATATGAAAGTACTGACATCATAACTTTATAAAGAGTTCGTGGATACCTTCAACTTTTGTCAATTTTATTGTCTTCTTTGCCCCAAATTCTGGAATCATTCTTTGGTCAGAAGAACTTCCCGCTATATTTGAATTCAGAAGTTTGCTTTTCCATAATATTAAGTTTAATACATTTCATAGTGAAGGATGAGCCTATACCTTAAAAAAAAAATGAGAATCATCTAGGAATTATGACCTAAGTATGGCAGTTAATTCATGTGGGAGAAGAAAAGCTATGGTTTGAATATTTTGAGAGAAGAAAGAAAACAGAATGCACAGCTGTCTTTTTAAAATTATGTAAATGAAAAGGAAAGTCCTGAATAAGTTGTTTAATTTTTCTATATTTATTTGGCTGAATTTGCCTTTGTTTTTAATGTATACACGTCACATTTATTGGGAAAAATACACTTTATTGGATGCTTATTCTGCCATAAACGTGCAGGTTTGTGTATATTACTTCATTGAGTCGTTGAGGTAAACCTACCAAATATATTAAAAAGCAGAATTCACAGTCACTGTTGTTATTTTTAGGATTTATGTTTCACAAGTTCAAAAATACAAATATCTATTAAGTAGAACAATTTACATATTTTGGGATAAAATATTTGTAATACATATATTTGTTTTAATTAAAATTTTAGCAAAATATTTTAAAATTGGTGTGATTTCCCTTCCAGTACGTGTCAGGTAAATGTCCTTGATTATGTGTTTCACCTTCCAAAATTCTAATATTTGTTAGTGCCTTAATGCTAGAATGCATTTCACTTATCTTTGTACGGTTACTAAGATAAAATTGCATTATTTGCCTCTCTTTTTTAGCTGTGCAAATTATTATTTATTTATCTAAAAGTGTAAAAAAAAATTCTATATGAAAATACCTTATGTTTCATTAAATACAATTGTTTGTCTCCATCAGTATATATTATTTGTAATTACTTTTTCAAGAACGTGGATTTAGTCAACTCTTTCTGCTGGAAAGAGTATTGGAATACTAGAGTTGTTTTAAATCAAATCCTCTGTAATTTAGTTTGTTCCTATGCTGTAATTTAATTTCTTTCTAATCTCTAAATGATAACTGAACTGGTTTGCTAGCCCAGAATTTTGCCTTATCATCTACATTCCTAAATATTTCCTATATATATTTTTAAAGTTGAACAACTGGATTCTTTCCATTTTATAGTCTATGTGTTTTTGTTTGAAGACACATTCTAAGTGTTTTGAATTTGATTTTTCCTGATGTCTATGAAGTCTAAGCTTGGAATTACACCTAATTAATAAAGTGTCAGAACCAACCTGTTAGTCCTCCCCAATTTTAAGCTTAATTGTTGTGCATTTTAATTTGAATAAAGTCAAACAAATGCATAGCTTTTAAAACCTATCAGAACCAGGTACTCAGTTTTTATTTTCTTCCAAGGAGTCTAAACAAGAACTGTCTATGAAAAATGCAACATGGGCCACAACATAATTTTAAATTTTTAGTTGCAACATTTAAGAAAGAAACAGGTGAAATTATTGCATTTATGTATTTATTTATTTACTGAGAGAGAGTGTGTGCACATGCTTGTGTGCATTTGGGGGAGGGTGTAGAGGGAGAGGGAGACAGAAAATCTTAACCAGGCTCCCCATCCTGCTCAGAGCACGACCTTATCACACAACCCTGAGATCGTGACCTGAGCTGAAATCAAGAGTTAGACACTTAACTGAGCTATCCCCGTGCCCTGAAATTATTATTATTTTTTTATTTTTTTTTAAAGATTTTATTTATTTTATTTGACAGAGAGAGATCACAAGTAGGCAGAGAGGCAGGCAGAGACAGAGGGGGAAGCAGGCTCCCTGCTGAGCAGAGAGCCCGATGCGGGGCTCGATCCCAGGACTCTGAGATCATGACCTGAGCCGAAGGCAGCGGCTTAATCCACTGAGCCACCCAGGCGCCCCCCCTGAAATTATTTTAATAATACATTTTATTTAGCCCAATGTGCCCCCCCAAAAAATCATTTCAATTTGTAAGGATTATGAGAAAGTATCAATGAGCTCTTTAGCATTTCTTATTCTCAGTCTTCAAAATCCAGTGTGTATTTTATACTTCTAGCCTATTTCAATTCAATTAAAAATATTCAGCTCCTCTGTTGCACTAGCCTCTTTCCAAGTACTTAGTAGCCACATGTGGCTAGTAGCTACTGTATGGACAACTCGGGTCTTTATTTGGGGGAAAATTTCTTGGCAGGTTATATATTTGACTCAAAGGAACTTTAGCTTCACTGTTAATTAGCATCAGTTGGCTGGAATGATCACAAGGTAATTGACAGTAGCCAATAATGCAGCTAATATATAGATAGAAGCCCACATGCCTAGTTGAACTTTTTTATGTGTTTGTTTTGGACTGAGATAAAAGTATAATAATCTATGCCAGAATTACTCCACTTACTATATGCCATTTTAAGTGATATAAAATTTTATAAAGGAAAGAATAAAACTAGGTTCAGAGATTTTGTGCTTTTGCCTTTCGAATGAGAAGAAATTTCTGGTTAGGCTGAGATAAAACTGTTTATAGAAAAAAATCGTATTATAGTTGAAGGTGTTACACTGTTTCCTTTCCCATGCAGTCACTTCTTTAATTAATTGTATATTTTTTAAAGATTTTATTTATTTATTTGACAGAGAAAGACACAGCGATAGAGGGAATACAAGCAGGGGGAGTGGGAAAGGGAGAAGCAGGCTTCCTGCTGAGCAGGGAGCCCGATATGGGACTCCATTCCAGGACCTTGGAATCATGACCTGAGCCTAAGGCAGAGGTTTAACCTTCCAAGCCACCCAGGCTCCCCAATTAATTGTATTTTAATAATTGTTCTTCTATGTTTATTCCCTTTTTCTGGTACTAAAATTTGTGTTACCTTAAACATTTTCCATAATCTCAAAATATATTTTATGAAAAGATAACCAAAAGAGTTGATAACATATTTCCAGATTAAGATTCATCATGTGTGAAAGTACGTGCTTTCAGTGTTACTTTCAAGAGTAGATTTAGCAAATATACTTTTAAGTGTTAAGAGCTCTGGCTAGGGAACATGCTCCAATTAAATAAGTTTAAATTAGTTTAGGAGATTTAAATAATTTTTTATGACTTTGCTAATAGTTCATTTTTCACTATAATAAAAATTATCTTTGATTTATTTATATTAGTTTGAGAAAATTAGATTAAAATAATATTTAATTATTTGTTTGGCTGTGTGGATAGTAATTTCCCAAATTCCCTTTTGCCTTCAAACATCCCCAGCCACTCATCCGTTATTTTCTTCTGTGACTGACTCATGTTTTTTTCATCAGCCAGTGTACCCCTTGGTTTTCTCTAGGTCCAATATTTATTCTTTTTTTTTTTTTTTTAAGATTTTATTTATTTATTTGACAGAGAGACAGCTAGAGAGGGAATGCAAGCAAGGGGAGTAGGAGAGGGAGAAGCAGGCTTCCTGCTGAGCCAGGAGCCCGATGATGGGGGCTTAGTTCCAGGATCCTGGGATCATGACTTGAGCTGAAGGCAGAGGCTTAACCCCCTGAGCCACCCAGGTGTCCCCCAATATCTGTTCTTAGCAGTGTTTGTGTCTAAGATTGATTCTCTGCTTTTTATTTTTGTTCCATCAGTATTGTATAACTTGTGCACTGGGCCTTCCTTCTGTTTTGTTCCCACCTATAACTGGGATAGAGAGGTTTTTTTATTTGCTTTTTCTAACACAAAGCTATAGTTTGTATTGTAGAGCAAAAACTAGAAGACTCTTTGCTAAGCTACTTAAATGCCTCAGGAGAGGTATGTAAGAGATTTTCCGATGGGCTTAAATTTTTAGGAAGCAAAGTGGGTTATTTTTTACTTTTTTAGGCTACTTTCTTCGTGCATTTCTCACCATACCTTCAAAGCTCTTTTTTCCCATTAAATGCAGTGTGAATAGGATTCTCTAGATTTTGAAGAACTATGGATACTGTTACACAGTTGGTTTTGAAAATTTCCTTGTACTAGAGGTTTTTCCTTTGGTGATACCAAAGGAGTAATTTTCTTGATGACTCTTAAATTGCAATATTAGACATAATTGTTCAGATTTAATCTTCAAGTGAAATTCAACAGTTTTGGATTCACAAAGCGTTGATAATAATAATTTTTTAATTCTTATCATAATAAATGGGAATTTAGAGCTGTGGGAATCTATTATCACTTGGTCTTATTTATCATCCTAGCCTATAACTAATTCAAGGTATTTATTCAGAACAAGTAGAAAGTTAGACATGCTTACATTAAGTTAAATAGCTGAAAACTGGGAAAAAACCACAACAGAATGGACAAATTGTTATATGTTTATACAAGAGAATACTATTTAGCAATGTAGGAAAAATGAAGTTCTTTTTTTTAATAAAGTTCTGATATATAAACATGGATGTCTCTAACAACTTCGTATTAAGTGAAAGAGTAGTACAATTTATATGATTCCACTTTTATGAATTTTCTGAAATAGGTAGATTTGATCTGGGTGATAGCAAATCAGAAGAGGGGTTGTCTGTGGGGGTTGAGAATTGACTACACAGTGAGGGGAAGTGACAGAACTTTCCAGGAAAATGGAGAGGTTCTATATCTTGATTGGCATGTCGGTTATAGTACTGTGCACATTGGCTAACACATATGCAGTTGTACACTTAGTGTCTGTACATTTCAGTCTGTGTAAATTTTATGCTGATTTTCATATTAGAATGTAGATGTTCATGAGATTGCAATAATACTTAAAAAAAAAAAAAAAAGTTAGGTAGCCAGAGGGGAGAGATGTAAAAAGGAATGTGAAGATAGAGGGAGATGTAGAAGCATTCATAGATTTATCTTACAAGCAGGACAAGGGGATACTGATTCTGTATTTAAATTTGTAAAAATAATATGATTGCCAAAAATTGTGGAAAGGAAAAATAAATAGCTTGAGTCATCAAGACATCAGCATTTTATTTGGAATTGAGGGCCATCAAGTGGCCTAAAAGAAGAACTGGGTAGAAGAGGTTGCTCCTTGGAATAGTACTGGGGAAGAAGGTGTGGGTGCCCTTGATCATTGCTTCTCAAACAAGCTTACCCATCAGTCAAATATGTAATTGTGTATAAATAGCACTTCGATGAGAATAAAATTTAAAAGACATCACAATTTCTTTATTGCCCTTAAGATAAGACTCAAAAACCTTTATATTTCATGGTTTGGCACCCACCGACCTTTCCAGCTACATCATTTGTCACCCTTTCCCCTGCCCCCGCATTCCACATTCATCCATAATCTTCTGGTTTCCGGAATGCATCTTAGTCTATTTCATTCTGGGCTCTTGAACATGTGGTTCACTGAGTGTCGAGCACTCTTTCTACAACATTTGTGGCTCAGACTTCTTAGGTCTCGTGCTTGGTTTTTTTTGGGGGGGACTCCAGGACTCCAGGATTTTTTGTCCTGTTGTGCATCCTCTCCCTTTTTCTCCATATGTATCTCTCACAGGAATGTAAGCTTCTCCCACAGGAATGTGAAAATGTAATGGCAGGGACCATATATGTGTCCTTGAGAAGTTTGCATCCTCAGCAGGGAGCACAGTGGCGTGGGGGTTTGGTTGAGTCCCAGCGATACATTTCAAATGAAGGAACAGTTTGAATTGTTAGAATAGTGGCATGAATTTAAGAAATGATGTACATGTTGACTTGTGAGTGTTTTCCTGCTGTCTGTGGGCCGCTTTCAATTTGCCCATTGGGGCAAATTCTTAGAATGAGATTTCTGAGCATATAGAATCAAGGCAGTGATTATCAAAGTCCACCTCCAGAAAATGAGTGGTGTCTATTCTAGTAATAGGTCAGAAATACAAGTCAGACCTAGAAGGATCCAAGAATTCCTTGCCAGCTCTGTGTATTAGCAGTTTCCTCCCTGTTAACTGCTTTTTAATTAGACCAAAACCAAAAAGAAAGAAGCTACAGGTGAATATCTACATAAGGATCTTTTACATAATCTAATAACGATATATTAATAATATTATTAATTAATCTAATTAATAATAATAGATTAATGCCTGAAAGAGCTGCCTTATTTTTTTCTGCATGTTTATTTAAATTCCAGTTAACGTACCGTGTAATATTAGTTTCAGGTGTGCAGTATAGTGATTTGACACTTTATTTTTTATTTATGTCTTTAAAGATTTTTATTTGAGAGAGAGGCAGTGGGAGAGAGCATGAGAGGGGAGAAGGTCAAAGGGAGAAGCAGACTCCCTGTGGAGCTGGGAGCCCGATGCGGAACTGGAGCCCCATGCAGGACTCGATCCTGGACTCGGGGATTACGACCTGAGCCGAAGGCAGTTGCTTAACCAGCTGAGCCACCCCCAGGTGTCTGATTCGACACTTTAATACAGCACCCTATGCTCATCACAGCCTGTGCCCTCCTTAATTCCTATCACCTATTTCACCCATCCCCCCATCCATCTCGCCTCTGGTAACCATCAGTTCTCTAGAGTTGAGATTCAGCTTCCAGGTTTGCCTCTCTCTCTTTCTTTTTTTCTTTGCTCTTGTTTTATTTCTTAAATTCCACATATGAATAAAATCATAGGACATTTTTCTTTCTGTGACTGCCTTCTTTGCTTAGCATAATACTCTCGAGCTCTATCCATGTCCTTGCAAATGGCAAGATTTCATTCTTTTTTTATGGCCGAGTAATATTCCATGGCACATATACACTAAATATTTTCTTTTTTCTTTTTTCCCCACCTACTTGGGGTTAAGGCCAAGGTAAGTTGTCGGGTTGGTGTTATTGCCAGCACGGAGTATATGCCTCGTTAGCTACAGTTTGGTGACCTCTCCAGGGATTAGGTTTAGGGTTAGTGTTAGGGCTAGGGTTAGGGTTAGAGTTAGAGTATGTGCCTGGCATCCGCCAGTTTGGAGACTTCTCCAGAGAATAAGACCCTTGACTTCTGCTGTGGTGAGAACTGACGTGGCAGTAATCCACAGAGCTGAGGCAAGGAAGGGATTTAGGACTCTAAATACTCTTCAGATAAATATTTGATTGTCCTTTTTTTTTTTTTTTTTTTTTTTTATCTCTTCCTTCATACCCATTCTCAGAAATATTACCAATTCTTAAATGTTTGGGATCTTCTGTAGAAGAAGTAGGCTGCTTCTCAGCTTTTCTTATTGTATGTTCAGGAACCCACTTTCTCACATCTAGGGTCAGCATTAGGGTGAGGGTTAGGGTCAGGGGGAAGGTATGTGCCTGGAAACCTGCAGTACAGAGACCTCTTCAGAGGGTGAAGATTGGAGAAAGGGTTAGTGTTAAGGGTTAAGTGTTTAGGGTTAAAGTTATGGTTAGACTTAACGAGTTGGTTATGTGCATGGTGTCTTGCAGTTCAGAAACCTTTCGGGATGGTAAAATCCTGGACTTCTGGTATGGGAATAGATAGGGCAGCCATCTACTGTGCTAAGGCAAACAGGATTTGAGGCTCCAAATACTCTTTATATAGGTACTCAGTTGTTCTGTCTGTTTATATCTCTATAGTCACAGCTGTTTTCAGAAACATTACCAGTTCTTCAATGTTTTAGGTCTTCTCTAGAATTGCTAGGATGCTTCTCATCTTTTCTTACCATGTGTTCAGGAATCCATGTTTTTTGGCCTGGGGTTAGGTTTAGGGTGAGGGTATGTGATTGATATCATGTAGTTCAGAGACTTTTCCAGAATGTTGGGGTTAGGGTTGGGAGATAGGAGTAGGCTGTGGGTTAGGGTGAGAGTATGTGCCTGTCATGCTGTAAAATATCCTTTTTAAGTAATACTAGAATGCATGTAGAGACTCTCTTATAAAATACTGTGTAGTACTAAGAGTTCTAGATAAATGTAGGTTAAAGGCAGCTAAATGTATATATTGACATAGGAAAATACTCAGTATTTACCTGCTTATTACTCTTACTATTTATTAAGTATTGACAAAGAAGAACACAGATATTTCTCAGTTTGATACTATATGTGATTTCAGTTATACCACTCTGAGAAGCTTTAGTTAGAACTCTGACAACAGGAAGTAATTATTTATAATACATGAAAGAGATTTTCTCATTAAAGAAAATAATGCAATTTTTGTTTCTGTTGTAAAACCTATTCTTAATCTATTTGTAAACATAGCTATTTTGTGGGTGATATAGATGTACTTATGAAATCCCTAATTTTTCTATAATGTATTCTTTCCTAAAATTTACTGGGTTTGTCATCAAGAAAGTCCATATACTTAATTGGAAAACAAATGATGTGCAACCTCTGGAACTAAAACCTTCAAAGTTTAGAATGTGTGCTTTTCTAAAATCTACCAAGTCATGGAAATGTTTAGCTCTATTTTTTTATTCAGAGTAATACTCCTAAATGATCTATCTGAAATTTACAGATCTACAAGTTAAGTTGAAATTCTTATATTGAGCAAAACACTTTCAGAAAAAAATCAATTCTATGGCAGTCAGAAAAATTATATTTCTGGATCCTACATTCAAATTTTAAATAATTTTTGTGTCCTTGTGTATGTGTGTATATGTATGTATGTATGTATATGTATGTATATATGTATGTATAAACATACATGTTTATGTAGTCGAAGTAGCGGGAATATACTCCAGGATACATGAGGTAGTTATATCCCTTCTTGATGGACCCATTTCAAATCTCATTTGTTTAGTTTTTTTATTAGTTAGATTTTACAACTCTATCTGGATTGTATTAATATGGGAAGTTTGTTGTTGAAGACTTTTATGTCAGAGGGACGGTGAAGAAATTGAATTTCCCATTCTTATGGAGGAAAGTATTTTTCCTTTGGGAAATGCAATTTATTTTTTTCCTGTTGTACCCATATGTGGATGAAGGTTTCTCATGTCTTATTAAGTATAATATTTATATACTTTTGGGGATAGTCAATTAAGTTAGGTTTGATCTTTTAAACCTAAAATTTTTTTAAACAATTAACATGTATGTCTAACGTAAAGGTTGGTAGTTTCAGGGTTATAGGGTCTGTTAAGTTATAGGGTCTGTAACAAAATGTCCCTTCTCTTCACCTCCCTATTCTTATTTTTATTCCTTGGGGCAGCTACTTTCAACACTTTAAGCTGCTTTTTTCTCAGATTTAGCTGTTTCTAAATACCTTAATTTCTTCACATTTGTGTAATGTCTTCAGATTTCTGATTATAAAAGGGATAATTTTTAAAATGTATTTTCCTCCATTATTTCAATTGGTTATGTCACTTTTCAGTGAAATCAATATTTAATAATAAAATTATGACCATGAATATGTTATTCATTGTTGATTACTTTCTGTAATAATGGTGTTTTTCTGGACAGAAAGAGAAAAGGAATGCATTTTCTCTTTTCTGTCTTTGCATTGTCATTCATTCTAAACGCACCATGTTTTTATTTTTATTTTTGTTTACTTAGAGATAGCCCTCATGCAGCTGTGTTACATCTGTCTATCCTCATGTTCTGATCTGATTCAGTTCTGTAATTTTGCTACCATTTGTCGTACCTAATTTCCCTTCATTGTCATCCCCGAATTCCCTCTGCTTCTCTCTCGTTTTGTATTTCCTTCCATCTGATCTCAGGTCTTCCTATGTCTTAGCTTTTCTTCTCATTTTAGGGAGACACATTCTCTTATAACTTCCAGAGAAAGATTACATAATTGAAGGTACATTTTTGAGATATTATATAGTCTAAAAGTGTCTCTATTCTAATTTCACATTTGGTTGAAGTCTGAATGAGTTTAGAAATATAGATTAAAAATACTCCCCCACCTCCAGATTTTAAAGGCATTTCTCCATTTTCTTTTAGCACTCAGGTGCTATTGAGAAGTATGATGCTATCCTTTTACCTAATATTTTTGCTTTGGCCAAAATATTGTTTTTAGTTTCCTTTTATTAAAGTTTTTAGAGATTTCTCTTTTCACCCAGTGTTCTGAAATTTTACATTGATGTACTTTAGGTTGAATCTTTTTTTTTTTTTTATTCATTATGTGAAATACTTACTAGTTCCATTCTATCTGGTAACTTATGTTCTAGTATATTTTCTGAAACATTTTCTTTTATTCTCTTGGTTTTCTGTTTTACATTTCTGGAGCTTCTGTAATATAGATATTAGACCAACTTGGTAGGTCTTCTAATTTTCTTATTCCTCTTTAATTTCCATTTTTTTCTTGTTCTACTTTGTGAAATTTCTTCAATTCTTTCTTTCCTCTTCTTTACTGAATGTATTATTTCTGTTCTTATCATTAATTTTCAAATTTTATATAATATCCTGTACTTGTTTCATGTTTGTCTGTCTTCTGTTGTTCTCTGCAGTTTTCCTTCTTCCTTGTTTCCTTATCTTGATTGTCTATTCATATTTGCAGATAAAGCATTTAGAGTCCTATTGTCTACCTGTTAATTATGGGTAGAACTTGACTTCCCTGTTCACTTTTTCATTTTTGATCATTTCATTTGACATATGCACACCAAACTCTGTGTCTCTATGTATCTGTCTACATCTACATCTGTAGATTCTATACCAAATCACTACTAACTGTAGGTGTTTTTCTTGTTTGCCAATTTGCTCACAAAGGAATAATCACAAGTCCTTCCCCCTAAGCTGCCCTCATTCTTAGAACTAACTGGGGAAGGGTGGCTGGAGTGTGTGATAGGGCAGGGGGATTACTTTCGAGGACATAGACATTGACTGGACATTTACTTATTTCCTGTTTTATGACACTCTTAGCAGTTACCTCACTCTGGGATCTTTTATAATTTGATTCACCTTCTCAGGAAACAGAACAGTAAGTCCCCTGTGTAGGTGGAGGAGTTGCAGTCATCTGGTTGCTGAGGTTGGACGATTGGACCAAAGGGCCTCTGTGCTTCTTAGATGCTCAGTCAGCCGTTCTTCTTAGGTTCACCTTTGCCACTACCCTCAGGAATACAAGATGCACCCTATTCCCGTCTTTTTCTGATTTCTGCCAGTTAATTTGCTTGTTTCTTGACTCTTAGTCCTTCTTTTACCCCTTCTTGGCATTGGACTTTCAGCTTTCTCTGCCCAAAGTCAGTTTGCTCCCATTATTCTGCCTTCTAGCATTCTGGATTTATGCTCTGTCTCTATCTCCTCCACTCCTCTCTCTGTCATTATCTCCCTTTCTATGGTTATTGTAGTTCTGGGTTTATTCCTTTTAAAATACATTTTATGATTACTTGTGTTTTCTTATAAGAGGGAGTAGAGGCCAACTTGTTTAACTGGGAGTCTTACAGATTTTAAGAGGTTGAAATGATTGGATTTCATATCATTTCAATGTACTCTTGAACGGAGTCAGTCTTGAGTATATATTCCTTCTCTGCCCTCTTTTGCTTTCTGTGTAGTCCTTAGCAATCACGTGTTACCAAACTCTACCCTGAGTGCATGAAGATAAACAGCTGCAATCGGTGTTAGTTCAGCCTAAAGCCAGCTTCAGTTTGAGTGGAGGGTCCTTTGTAACCAGAAGAAGGAAGAAAGCTTAGGAGAACATTTGTAACAGTGCAGATTGTGTCTTTCAAGCAGACGTGGCAAAGCAAATACTCCTTTTCCTCTCTGGTGTTCCTTTCTATAAAATCAGGAAGCACTCCAAAGCAAAGAGTGTAATTAATGCGAGTTACTTGGGAGATGCCCTCCCTAATGTGCATACATTCATCCATCTACTAATTATTAAGCACCCAGTGTAATCCAGGCACTATTCCAGGTCTTGAGGATACAGTAGAAAATAAAACGGGCAAAATCCATGCCCTGTTGGAACTTATATTTGTGTGCTCTTTGTAACTCATCATACAGTGAATGACATTGAAAAGAAATGCTCCACTTCTTTGAAAGTCTCTACTCAGTGCTTCCCACTAGAACATGTATTTAGAATATGTATACACACCTTACCCCTAGAATACACACACACACACACACACACACACACACACCCCTTATTTATGAAATGGACATATAACACGTCAGGAGCTACAAAACACTGTGGATTGCTTTGTTGGGTGTACTTATCCATTACTATGCAGCAGATCACCCCAAAACTTAATAGTATCCATTATGGTGTAACAAACTACCCCACAATTTAATGGCTGAAACACAGTATAAATATTTATCATTTCACACAGCTTTTGCTGCTCAAAGCTTTAGAAGCAGCTTAGCTGGATGCTCTGATTGGAGGTTTACCAAGAGATTGAATCAGTTTGCCAGATAGGGCTGTAGTCATCTGAAGGCTTGATGCCGGGTGGCTTCCAAGGTGTTTCATTCACAATGGCTAGTTGTTGGCAAGAGGCCTTCATTCTTCCCCATCTGGGCCTTTCCACATTTGAGTGTCCTCACAACATGGTACCTGACTTCTGTCAGAGTGAGCAAGCCAAGAAGACAAGGCAGAAGCCACATGTCATCCATGACCTTGCCTCAGATGCTGTACTTCATTTCTACAGAAATGATAGCTCATTCAGCTCTATTCATTGTAGGAGAGGATGCATGGGGGTATGAATTTAGGCTAGAATCACTGCAAGTCATACTGGAAGTTCACTACCGCCCTGGATATTTATACATGCTTCCTCATTTATTAAGTAACTTCCTTTCTTCATCTGTTAGGGCTGCTATGAGAGAATACCATACACTGGGTGTCTTGTAAACAACAGATACAAATTTCCCACAGCTCTGGAAGCTGGGAAGTCCCAGATCAAGGTGCCAGCAGATTTGGTGTATGGTGAGGGACCACTTCCTGCTTCATAGATGGATGTCTTCTTGCTGTGTTTCTGTACAAGAGAAGGGGTAAAGGAAATATCTTGGATGTCTTTAATAAAAGCACTAATGTTGTCTCTTTTATAAGAGCCTTCATGACCTAATCACCTCCCAAAGGCTCCACCTTTAAATGCCATCATATTGGAAATTATATTTTAACATGAATTTTGGGTGGACACAAACATTCCATCTATGTTGTTCTCAAACTTGAGTGACTCAGATTGGTGGACTTCAATGAACTCGGTTACTTATGAACCGTCAAAATAAAAAATGTTAGTTTCTTGAAAGCTAGTTATAAGGCTTAATTTAATATCGCAACCTTTGTAGTTTGTTATATAATATGAAGTCCTGTGTCAGCTAATGACTTTATAAATGAGTTGAACTTAAAATTACCCCTCAGATTTAATGAAGGGTACCTACATTGGTATATGTCTATAGTTCATCTGCACAGGCCATCTAATCAGATGCCACCGAAAAGAGACGTGTTTGGATGAGCCATTCCTTTGAGCTACCTAGAATGTACTTTGGAAGTGTTTTCTTATTTAGAAAAGTGGTCATTAGAAACATGTGATCATGAAGAACATCAAAGACCACTAAGTCAAGTGATATGTAAGGAGGATATGGAGAATCTTCATTTAAAAAAATTTTTTTTTATCCTAATATTCCAAATAGTCATAATGCTGTGTGACATATCATTTCAGGATGGTAGAATATTGGCCTCTCGTTTGTTGAAAAGTAGTTGCTGTCATCATGACTGCCTTCAAGATTGGTTAAGACTGGGATGCCTGAGTGGCTCAGTCGGTTAAGCCGCTCCCCTGCTTGTGCTCTCTCTAACAAGTAAATAAATAAAATCTTAAAAAACAAATTAAAAAAGATTGGTTGAGATTTACTATTCCTTTAGAATCATGCTGTAAGAGTTATAGTTTCATTCTTAGAACTTTTAAAATTCCCTAAGTACATACACTTTTTTTTAAAATGAGAAAGTTCTAATTTTAATTTTAAATTCACTGGAAACCAATATAATTAGGGTACAGCATATTCTATCTTGCAGTAGATTTTAGAAACATGCAAATGAGGCCCGCTATTTGCCATGGTTATTTGATTTTCATTTGGATGTTTTGAATTTAATGAGACTTTCCTAAACTGGTGGCCAGTAAGCTGACACCTGTTTTACCGTGGAAGAGCTTTTTTTTCTTCCTTACAATAAGCAGAGTTATCAGTTGTGATATACATGTTGCTATTTTGTGATGAGGAAGAATCCCTAGTCCAATGTGTTTTTTGCTCCCTCTTGCTAGGACAAAAATGAATTCTTCCAGACGTATTATAGCCTAAAGATACATTATTTCTGTAGCAGGAATCCATTGCCAGAAATAAATAAATAAATAAATAAATCATACAGATCATACAGCTTTTTATGGAACTTAAACAGTTCATGTAGGTAGCGTATGCCGTTCTCATCCTGCAGCCCTCAGCACAAAATTAGTTGAAATTTTAACATGCCGTCATGCCTCTGTAGCACAATTTTTCTGAAAACCGAAGAGGAGATTCATAATGCCATTACTTTGACTAGAGATTAAAGAAGAGATTTTTTTTTTTTTAAATGCACCTTTTGGTGGCGATTTAAAGAGGATGTTGAATCCTAGGCTATGTTTCCATAGAACTTATTTTAATAGATGTTATGTGAAGAAAAAGAAATCTGTGATCATGTGAATTCGGGTAATTATAAATCTGTAAATAAAGTAAAATAGGCTTCCTTACTGCAGATGGTCACAGAGCACATGATCATCACCAGAAGGGAATATTTTACACGAAATTGAAATTACGGGGAGATCTTTTTCTTTTAGAGGTTAGTGTCTGTGGAACAAATTCTGGGAAACACCTTTTAAGGTATTTCTCATTTGTTGCAAACTGAAGTTTTGCCACAGTTCTTGAGTGTTTTGATCAAGATGTGATCTCTAAAAGGTGCATGTTGTGACTGTTACGCAGTTTTCACCAGTGTTCCTCCAATCCCAGAGGGAAGGCAATATTTGATATGTTAATTAGCGACGGGGCTGAATATTATATGCCTGAGTCTAAAATTAGTTTTAATTGCTTCTCTGTATGAAACACAGTGAGTGCACTGTCCTCACTGCCCAAGCTACAGTTTAATGCACTGAAATTTCCAGTTCCCTTTGATAGGCTCTGTACCTCAGTAACATTTGAAGTATTTATGGAGGGAATGAAGTAGGCTTACTCTGTGCTAGGCCATGGACTACAAACTAAGAATTTGTAGAACATGAACTCATAAATGCCGATGACACTGTGTCTTAAAGAAGCTCCATAACTGGTCCAGGGTCCCTTGGAGGCTAGTGGAGCCGTGACTCAGAGCCAGGCCAGCCTGCCTTCACTCAAGTTCCTCACTGCCTCCCTCCTGGCACGTACAGCCAGGAATAGAATGCAAGTCATTAGTTGTTAAGTCTCATTAAAGAAAGAGTATCTTGACTTATGTGAAAATAATGGGATCTTAACTGAATTTTTGAAAAGTTGACATTAATTAGAATGTAATAGTAGAGTCGTTCAGAATTATCTCTGGGGAAGACATTGGCGTTAGTATTAGTGATGAGAGAGTAAATATTCCTGAAGAACTGAGGGGAAGTAATGTTAAAGGTACATTTCTAAACACATTGCTTTAAGTATGTAAAAGTATATTTTAGCAGCGATTTTGTTAGTGTTTTGTAAACCTGTCAATTCGACATTTCTTGGAGAGGAATTATAATGGAAAGGGTGTTGGACTTTTTGAATGGCTGTTCTGCCGCATACTAGATGCCTTATTGTGGTCAAGTATTTTACTGTTTTTACGTCTTCCGAGCCTGAGTTTTGTTTAGTGTAAAGTGGATAAAGTAGAATGTGTCTCATAGGATTGCAGTAAATCTTTAAAGAAAGAACGTATATAAAACACATAGCACAGGGCAAGTAGCCAGTATCCCATAAGTGGTATTTTTTTTTCCATTTTCCCTACCTTAAGCTATTTAAAAGCTTTGTTGTTGAAATTAATTTATTCAGTAACTTTGTTGTTGAATTAATAATTTATATATATCAAATAAATTAATTTATTTTAATGAATATATATGTATATATAGGATATATGTGTACATATGTAGAATGTATGTGTGTATATATATACACATATCTATCTCTCTATAATATATAGATAGATAGATGTACATGTGTAGAATGTATGTGTGTATATAGATATATCTATATATCTATATACACACATATCTATCTACCTACCTATAGGACCTTCTATAACTGGATGGCATCCTCCTAACAAAGTAATTGATGGTTGGAGATCTTTAAAGCTAGCTAAGCATTTCCTCAAAAGTATTTTTTTCTTGATCCTAAGACTAATGTTTTGACTCACTTAATTCAGCAATGTTCCGAAAAACTGTTCACTAATTCACAAGTGAGGCTTATAATCAGTGGCAACTTGGAATCAAAGAAATGCAGTAGAAAACATGTGTAGGTAGCAGAAAGTATCATTTATTACATATACAACTGTTATTTTTCTGCTTTCCCTGAAGGGGAGCTGGAGTTCCCAAAGCCTGGGTGGTAGGTGTGGAGAAAGGACTCCGGATTCCATTTGTCAGATTCCCTTTGAATCTCTGCCTAATGTAACCCTGCCCCGTAATTCCACAAAGAATAAGTCCGAATGAACACAACTGGAAACAAGAGGTATATAGAGTAGTTCAGAAAACCCCTTTTTAGTATATATATTATTTTCAAACCTTGACATGAACTAAAGAAGAATCACAAAACATATTTCTCAAAACCCTTTAAAAATGGATAATCTGTAGGGTAGATCATTTACAGAGGGGTTGGGTTTACGTAATTCTGTAATAACCTTTGTGAAATAAAAAGCTGTAGTAAATCCGCAGTACATGCGCATCATCAAGGTGGCTCAGCGTTGGTAGCCAAGGGTATAAAGGAAAATCTGAGCGTTGGAGACATGTAGCTACCCGTGTTGGATGGTTGAATCCTAAAGCAAACCCATCCATTGCTTTGGTTACATGGAGGTACAATTATAAAATACAGGAGTCGATGCTCTTTTTCCCTGTATATTTTTCAGGTGTAGAGGCACACAGGCTAATAAAAATAGCAAAGGAGGAGTTTAGCCTCCCATGATGGGATTCCTGAAGAATAATGACATACATTCTGCCTTGAAGGCTGTAATCAATCTTTATTGAAAAGAATCTAGGCTGAAAACATGGAGGGCTTTTTGGACCATCCTCCCTCATTACATTGTCCATTTATTTCCCATCTTCTTACCTCTCTTGGTCATTGAGGATTATAACTATTCACTTACACTGATTTTTTTTTTTGTTTTATTTTTACAAAGGAAGGTCAATGAACCTACAATATTAAATCACATCCTTGTTTCTTTATTTTATTTGGATCTCTATAAAGATTCAGTGTTCAACTTCTCCCTTTAAGACTTTAGTAAAACGCAAGGCTAGGAAGGGCTGATGGCTTAATGTAATTGTTTTCTGTTTGAAAAGATACTATAAAAATGTTTAACTCCATTTTATGAACAAGTTTGCAACAGACCTTAATAGTTTTCATATTAAAGCTTGTTTAAACAAGACTTATTTTATGTATACCTGTGCTTGTGTGCGTGTGTGTGTGTGTGTGTGTGTGTATAGAATTTTTTGGCAAGTGAACATTCTGAATTTCAGGTTTGGTTTTAAATATTGATCATATTAATACATTTTTGTATAAAATGTAACCCTAATGTGTATTTTTCTTTAGCTTATACCCCAGATGACTTTCTAGCTAGGACACCATTGGAGCAAGGAAGTTAACAAATGAGAGCTCCTCTCCCATTACACAGCGCAGTGCTTCCGGATATTTCCTATTTTGAGCAGCTGTAGGATCTAACTGACACAGCAGGATGCCTTCAGAATATCTTTATGAAGAGAATTCTCTCTCGTGCTTTTTTTTTTTTTTTTTTGCGTCTTTTCTACATTCCCCCCATGAAAAGAGATTTTTTGCATTCAGCCACTATAAAGCACATCAACATTCTACTCTTCCTTCTGCCCAAAAAGAAGATGCAAAGGAAAGCATAATAAAGAAAATAAACCTGTTACATAAAGAATAATGTTAATATAATAATGATGACAATATTAGACTCCAGTCCCTCTTATATAAATTTTATAAATCCTGAGTATGTACGGTGCTTATAGACATAGGCATCTTAAATAGAAATCCAGTCTTCATAACTAGGGTACAAAATTGATAAATTTGAAAATACCATTTTATTCAAGTTTAACTTTGGTATCTGAGTGTGAGCATGCCCACAAAATGTAAAGTCTAAAGTAGTTGGTTGGGATTTCTTCTCTGTCCCTGTCCTAGAACTGACTGACTATAAAGTCTAAAAACAAATGTGTTTTTTTAAAAGTCTGCTATACACTGTCTATTGTTCAAGTTTAGTTTAAGCAAATGGCCAAGTCATGGTAGTCTCTCTGGCCTGTAGTTTTGTCCCAAGTTTCTTCCTTACTCAGAAATCTTTGACAGTCCTTAGAGTCTCCAGAAGGTTTTAATGTTTTGTATGGTATTCAGGGCCTTACAAAAACCCATCTTGCTAACTTCTTCTCAGACCCTTTCACTCTGCCTCTTGGGCTCACCAGGTTTTTTGCCTTTCCTTAAAGTAATGCGTACAGACTTTCAGTGTCTTTGAAATAAATGCCCCGTCATCACTCTCCTGCCTGGCAAATTCAGATTTTTCTCAAAGCTCAGCTAGGCTAGACTTTCCCTTTCAGGTAAGGCTTCATGCATCCTTTTTTCCCCCTGAGTCCTAGCCAAGTTACTTCCTCCGTGTTCCTTCACTCATTTTATTCATATCATGAGTATGATTATGCTATATTATTATTATAGGATACTTGCTTTTTTGCTAGTTTCTCAGTCTTTCTGGAGAGCAGGTACAATATGTCTTTTTATCACTAGACCTTGGCATGGTCCTAGTTCTATCTACAGTTGTCAATAACCATTTTAATAAATGAGGGAGAAAAATACCCAAATTGTCTTCCATCTTATAGGAGTATGTTAATCTTTAATGTTTAAGGTGAATGACTCCATGGTTGACATTTCTAATAGCCTGTGTATTGCCAAGGTAATGTACATTGCTCCCACATTTTTGACTTAGCCTTCAACTGAACCTGTGGGCTTCCTAAAGATTCCTTATGAAAGTAATTTAGCCAATTAAAGTATATCATACTATAAAAAATCAATTGTTTTACAGGTGCTTCGTTCCATGAGATCTTCCAGCAGAAGTAATTTTGGGTTGGTGCCTATTGAAAAGCCTTCTGTTTAGCTGATGGCATTGAAACGGAGCCAGAGAAAAAGTAAGGAGGCGGCTCACTACTCCTTTGCCAGGGAGCCAGAAGGACAAGTTGAAAAGTGACTTTCTTTTGACTAAAGAAAATCACATTCCACTAAAGGCAGCACATTTTCAGACTGGTGATTAGCCAACTTTATATCCATAAGGAACGTGACTTAATAGAAGAAGAGCCGCCTTTCAGAGAACTAAACTTTTTGTCGAGGTTTGGACGGAAGAAACAAGGCCTATGTTGCCTATCTCCAAGCAGGGCAATTAGAGCTCTTTTGGTTTGTAAGAGAAAATCAAACTCCCAGGGAATTTTAAAAGGCCCTTTTCCTGTGAAATATGACAGTTTGCAGAAGCCTTTTCTTCTTCCATTTACCCTTTCAATGAGGAAACTTATCTTCCTGACAAAAATTGCATTAAGAAGCAGCTGCAGCCATTTCCCCTTAGGCAGCATTCTGGGGCAATATTTGAGAGAAGAGCGCCTTGAAGATAAATGGGTTGCTCAGTAGCCTCAGCCAGGAGGAATAAAGGCATCCTTTCGGTTTCAGACTTTGGCTTGTTAGCCCAGGTTTTTTGATTAGGAGTCTTGCTGACCAGCAGTATTTCTTGTCCTGGTTGAAGTTGTTTGGGAGGAGGAGTTGCCGACCTTTGGTCGGTGCAGGTTCTTTTCTCTGTTTCCCAGTCCAGGCAGTTTGAGAGGTGTCCTTTGTGGTCTGGAGTGAGACTGAGAAGCTGAGTGAAGTGGCACTTTATAAATCTCTCCCTCTTTTCAGGTAATACATCTTTTCAGGTTCTCGGCCTGCAGGTCCTGGAGCAACAGTGACTATTACTGAGATATAAAGATGCGGCCCCATCACACGGCGCATGAGATCTGAAGTTGGACTCGGGGTCTCCGCTCCCTCTTCGTCATGTCCCGGGACTCTCCTCTTTGTTGTACCCACCCGTCCCCAGAGACATGTTCTTTTCTCTCTTGTTGCTCACTCCTGCCTTCAGGATCTCCTTGTCATAGGTTTAGGTTTCTCCCAATATTTGTGTCTCTTCCCTCTGCTTAGCCCACAGAGACCAGGTAGTAGAAATTCTCTTGAGAAGGGAAGAAGAGGGGCGCCTGGGTGGCTCAGTTGGTTAAGCAACTGCCTTCGGCTCAGGTCACGGTCCCTGAGTCCCGGGATGGAGTCCCGCATCAGGCACCCAGCTCCATGGGGAGTCTGCTTCTCCCTCTGACCTTCTCACCTCTCATGCTCTCTCTTGCTGTCTCTCTCTCAAATAAATAAATAAAAATCTTTAAAAAAAAAAAAGAAGGAAAGAAGAGGGAATCACTAAGAAAATTTATATTTAACATTTCAGTTTTCCCATGATTCCGTTGCCTTATTACAATGGCGCTAACAGAATATGACTTCCATTTAGGATTTAGGGCAAAATAGGTAATGTGTTTTTAGCTAAGAATTACTGAGTGCATATTTCTTTTTGCAAGCAATTTCTTGGTGATAAATATGAAATCACTCTGTGTTTGTAATCCTCATTCTTTCTTTCTTTCCTTTGTCTTTTTCTCCGTCATTTCCGACAACAATTATTACTTGTGTCCAGCTCTGACAGCTAAGTTTTGCTTCACATTGTTATATGAAGGAACAGTATGAGACCAGGGGTAGGCAAACTTGTTTTTATAAAGGGCCATTTAGTGACTATTTAGGCTGTAAGGTCACTGTTAAAATTATTCATCTCTGCTGATATTATAAAAACAGCCATAAGACAATGTGTATTGTGTTTGGAAAAAACTCATAAATACGGGGCACCTGGGTGGCTCAGTGGATTAAGCCACTGCCTTCGGCTCAGGTCATGATCTCAGGGTCCTGGGATCGAGCCCTGCTCAGCGGGGAGCCTGCTTCCCCCTCTGTCTCTGCCTGCCTCTCTGCCTACTTGTGATCTCTCTCTCTGTCAAATAAAATAAATAAAATCTTTAAAAAAAAAACTCATAAATACAAGGTAAAATAATTAGAAATATGATCCACATCCTTTAGTTTCAAATTTTATATTTTCCTCCATAATTCCCACTAATAGTGTGGCCTTCTGAAGTATACAAGAAATTTTGTAGGTTAAAAAAAAATATGCAGCGGCCCCTGGGTGGCTCAGGGAGTTAAGCCTCTGTGTTTGCCTCAGGTCATGATCTCAGGGTCCTGGGATAGAGCCCCACATCAGGTTCTCTGCTCAGCAAGGAGTCTGCTTCCCTCCTCTCTCTGCCTGCCTCTCTGCCTACTTGTGATCCCTCTCTGTCAAATAAATAAATAAAACCTTTTTAAAAAAACACATTCGCCATCTATAAGTGGATAACAGACCCCTTAGGAAAAGGGCAAAAGACAAAAGAGAAAGGACATTGTGGAGAGAACTTTTCTAATTTTTTTTCCACAGAAATCTTTTTCCCCCAATGAAACAAAAAGTTGTCTTAATATTGTTTGATTAACTCTTGGTGTAATGTCATGTAGCATATTCTGCTAACAAGATAAAGAAATGTTGGCTTTGTTTTGCTGCTATTTTCTCTGAATCTACAGAATTTCCCTTTAGAAATAATCTACATGGAATTTATTTGCATATTTTTCTTACAGAGAACCTGCTACCTATGGGAGACAATATAGTGTATGGGTTAAGAGCTCTAGGGCTAGAATCAGACTGGTTTTGACCACCAGCTCTGCCATTCACCATTATCAGATAACTTATTTCTGTCTCAGTTTCCTCAACTCTGTTACATAGAGTTGCTGCAAAGATTATATGAACTAATGGGGCACCTGGGTGGCGCCTCATACCTTCAGCTCAGGTCATGATCCCTGGGTCCTGGGACCAAGCCCCACATCTGGCTCTCTGCTCAGCGGGGAGCCTGTTTCCCCACCCCCACTCTCTCTCTGCCTGCCTCTCTGCCTACTTATGATCTCTGTCTGTAAAATAGACAAAAATCTTTAAAAAAGGGGCGCCTGGGTGGCTCAGGGGGTTAAGCCTCTGCCTTTGGCTCAGGTCATGATCTCAGGGTCCTGGGATCGGGCCCCGCATCAGGCTCTCTGCTCAGTGGAGAGCCTGCGTCCCCCTCTCTCTCTGCCTGCCCTCTCTGCCTACTGGTGATCTCTTTGTCAAATAAATAAATAAAATCTAAAAAAATAAAATCTTAAAAAAAAAGATTATATGAGCTAATACATGATAGCAGTCACCATATATATGCTGATTACTCTTGTGAGTGCTCAGAAAATGTCATCCATTATCCCTGTTATTCATACACATCGGCTCTTGAATCAACCTGAAATTTGCCAGTCGCGTTTATTTTACTTGATTAATATTTTTCACTTGAATCTGAATGTTTTAGGAAGATGACTATATAGAAAAAATCTTAATATATATTTTACATTTATATTTCTATTCAAATATGCACAGATTATTTTTATTTTAAAATTCTCTTTATAAAAATAATTACACCACTTCTGTTGTTTGTTATAAGATAGAATTCTCTTTAATGGTGAAAATATTCATATATGAGAATCTGTAGAAGAATGAATTTGGTGTTTGTAATATATCACACTTTATTTTGTTGCTTATAAAATAAAAGTAGAAAGGAGATGTATGTACAGCCAGGGGTCATCATCAAGGTGACTGATCTTTTAGACCCTGAGATACCAAATATGTAAAGTCAGTTGCTTTGGCGTCTTTGGAATTATAATGGGTTTGGGTGAATATTTTGACTGTGACTACTGATAATTATAATATTTGGCAAGAATGTGCCATCTTTGATCACACTGTTTGATATAACTTTAGTTTATCTACACGTCTCACTTCATCTCTCATCCTTCCAAGAAGCATTCAAGACTAGGAGAACTAGTTTCACTAATGGAGGAAAGTTGTCCTAGTGTGTTGAGTAGAAAATGGCAACCACCATTGGCTGAGGAACTGGAGTACTTCCTAAGGAAAAGACAAAACCTATTTTTAGTAATTAATCTAATAACAAAGCCTGGAATAGTTTTGTTGGAATCAATAGCCTGGTGTCTTTACTCTTAGATCTCCTTAGTCAATATCTGACTTCCAGAGAGAGGAATAGCTCTAAGACTATTTGCCTTAACAATATCTAAGAATTGGGTCCGTGTGCTTTAGTTCTTCTCTGTCACATAAAAGGCACTATAGTAATTCTTGCACTGGGGACTCAGTACCTCACATCTACATAAAGGGAGTTTCACGACAAGTGATAGCCACAGGGTCTGAATCAAAACAGCAGTGCCTACCAGCACTGGCTGAAGAACACAACAGTGGCTATAGCTAGGGGAACCAGCAAGTCTAAGTCAAAGTGAAAAATGGCACCCAGTGTGGGGGGGGGCTGCAAATCATGTGGGTGACTGGGAGTGGTATCCAGTATGTGCTAGTATCAGGACTTACCCACTAGAGGGGGCTGTGGCAGAAGGGGAAAGAAAAAGCAGAGTCTACATGGTAGCAGCCAGCCAGAGTAGCCACATCCGAGCAATGGGCATAGTCTTGGGTCTCCCACAAATACTTGGGGAGCACTTTACTGCTAGAAAAAAAAAGAATACTTTTCTGGCTACTGGGGTTACTTGCGCATTTTCCAGCAGCATATTTTTTTATATTCTGAGAAATCATAAACAGTTCTGAAATATGTTGGCACTGTTTTGGAAGGATCAGATTTGTATATGAGTCTTCACAATTGAGAAGTACAAAATGCTACTGCAATTAAAATCTAGATGGAGATTATGAGAAATGAGTCTGTCATCAGCTTCCTCATTAAATTGTTGTATGTCTTTGACCAAATCACTTAACTTCTCTGAGTTCCCATTTCCTCAGTGAGCTAAATTTTTTTAGGATCCTTTCAGCAGTAAAAATGTGTCCCTAATATTTTTATGATGATAAAAGTGCCTGAGATATGTTTAAATGGAAAGCAAACGCTAAGATGAAAGCATAGATAGTTGAGGGGTGCCTAGTTGGTCTCAGTAGGTTAAGCGTCTGCCTTCGGTTCCAGGTCAGGATATCAGGGTCCTGGGATCAAGCCCTGCATTGGGCTCCCTGCTTAGCAGGGAGTCTGCCCTTCCCTTTTCCTCTCCCTCTGCCCATCCTTCTCCCTCCCCCCAACTTGTATGCATGGTCTCTCTCAAATAAATAACATCTTAAAAAAAAAGGAAAACATAGATAAGTGAGAGCCCTCTTCAAAGAAAGAATAGTACTTGCTTCACATACAGACATTTTGTACTTTGAGTCAATATCCTTTTTGCCATTAAACCAGTTTGCCATTAAACTTGATTAGTATATACAAATATTTCATTGCACACATGAACCATTAAGTGGTAGGAAGAGAAAACAACTGTCACCAACTATTATGACCATAGTGCGTTTTTCACTTGGCTAGTTGGGAGAAGAAAGTCTGTCATTGGTTATGATACTTGTTTTTTAATTTAGCATGCAAATGAGCTAAGTATTTCCACTGTAACCATCTTGTTTGAATTGCAAAATCTAAAACTATTTGATTAATTGCTAATAAGTATCTGAATTTAGTTCAGCGTAACAGATTTCACTGAATGACTGATTAGGTATAGCATTGTATGTACAGTATCGATGAGAGTTCTGTAATTATCCATTTGGGGCAGTAAGATTTTCAAGTCAAAGATCAACAAAACATTTGAAAGGATGGGGTAATATGCAGTTTAGTGGCAAAGAAGGGAGAAATCAAACAGGGCTGGATGAGGAAGGGCCTCCTCGAGTTAGCAGGACATAACAATGGCCCTAAAAGTAGGTCCGAAATGATCACAGCCCTCAGGCTTGACGATTCACTAGAAGGACTCACGGGATTCAGAAGTTGTTATACTCATGGTTCTGGACAATGAGAAATGAAGTCAACTGAAATAAAAGATTCATGCAAATCAATATAGGAGACCAGAAGTTCCCAGCCTACTTCTTTTTAGGTTCTGCAGTGCCCAGCACAGAACCAGTAATATGGTAAGAACTTAATGAATTTTTTTCAAGTAAGTCAATGGATGAATGTGGCCAAACAGCAAAAACAAGCAATAACAAAACGAAAAACTGAAACACAGTGTACATAAACAAAATGATTGGGATTAAGTGAAACAGTTCTAAAGTTAACATCATATTCATAAAGTAAACTGTTCTTTTCTATCACTTGTTTTTACTCTGCTTTAATTGTTTGTAGTATGATTCTAAGCCCCAGCTTGGTTGCCCAATGTCTGATTGGCCATGGGCAAGCAACTTTAGACTCTGTTTTCTTTAGATTAAAGAGAAGATTTAGATAGATTTAGGTTTAGATTAAAGAGAAGATTTGGATAATCAGATGTCTCCCTTCTTCTTCTTTCTCCTCTTACCCCAACCACACCTGCTTTTTCTCCATTCCTCTCCCTCTTCTCTAATCTGTAGGAGCAAAGACCTTCCAAAGCAGTGAATAATGTGATGTATTTCTATTACCCTCTTGGCCCAGGTATATTCTTCGGGCCCAAATTGGCTATAGTTTTCCTCTTATACACAATTTCAGTTTTACTAACTAAATTACATTTTGGTGATTACCAGTGTTGTTAGAAACTAGTGGGCTCTATATAGCATTTATTTTCATTTAACATTGCCAAATTCAACCTTTGATTATTCATTCAGTACATATTTATTAAATGCCCTATTGGCTGTATAATTTGTAAATATCTTCTCCCATTTATTTTCACTGAATTTTCTTTTTTTTTCTTTTTATTTCATTGATGGTTTCTTTTTCTCAGCAGAGCTTTTAATGTAGTACCAATTGTTTATTTTTACTTTCCTATTCCTTAACTGAGGAGACATACCCAGAAAACAGTTGCCAAGGGTAATGTGCAAGAGTTTAACGCCTGTGTTTTCTCCCAGGAGTTTTATGGCTTCATGTCTCACATTTAGGCCATTAATCTATTAATCTTAAGTCTATAACCTATTGCAAGTTTATTTTTGTGATTGGTGTAAGAATATATCCAATAGGGAATTAATATCCAATATGTATGAAGAACTCTTACAACTCCACATCAAAACCTCCAAATCATCCAACTAAAAATGGGTAGAGGACCTGAATAGACATTTTCCCCAAAGAAGATCTACATGGCCAACAGCCACATGAAAAGGTGCTCAGCATCACGAATCATCAGAGAAATCCATATCAAAGCCACAATAGATGTGAATTCATACCAGTCCGATTGGCCATTTTCAGAAAGAAAAAAAATAACAAGTGTTGTGAGGACATAGAGAAAAGGGAACCCTCGTGAAATGTTAGGAATGTAAATTGGTATGACTGCTATGGAAAACAGTCTGCAGGGTCCTCAAAAAAGTAAAAATAGAAATGCCATGCAATAGTTCCATAACTGGGTATTTACACAAAGAAGATGAAAACGCTATTTCAGAAAGATTTATGCACTCCTGTGTTCATTGCAATATTGTTTGCAATAGCCAAGATACGGAAACAATATCCACATGCATTGATGCATGAATGAATAAAGCTGTGATATATACACACGATAAAATATTACTCAGCTATAAAAACGACAGAAATCTTACTATTTGCAATGACATGGTATTTGCAACCATGGTATTTGCAACGACATGACGTAGAGGATGTTACGCCAAGTGCAGTAAGTCAGAGAAAGACAGATCCATGTGGTTTCACTTACACGTGGTATCTAAAAAAGAAAACAAAGGAACCAAAAAAAAACCAAACAAAACAGACCCCAGAGACTTATAAATACAGAGAACAGACTATTACTTGCAGGGAGAAGGGGGTTGGGGAAATGGCTAAGATAGGTGAGAAGGATAAGAGGTACAAACTTCATTTATAAAATAGTCACGGGGAGGAAAAGTACAGCATAGGGAATATAGTCCGTAGTAATGTACTAATGGTATATGGTGACGGTAACTACACCTGTCATGGTAAGTACTGTGTATTATATAGAAGTATGTTATACAAGTGAAACTAATATAACATTGTATGCCAACTATACTTCAATAATCAATTTGTTTAATGTTAAAAAATGTTTATTGAATACCTGCAATGTACTACTTCAGTTCTCAGACAAAACAGACCCAGATCCTGGCCCATTTTTATGTTTTAGGGAACAAACAAGATATAATAAAAATTAAAGAGGAGGAAGATACAGAGACTAGACAAAAACACAATAAAAATTAAATCATAGTTTCCTAAACAGCAAGAAAAAGAAGAGAGAAATGACATAGAGCCAGGTAAGGAGAATTGAGAGGTTCTGTGGGGCAATTTGAGATACAATGGCCAAGGTAGGCCTTCTTGAGAAAATTATACATCAATAAAATCCTGAAGAAAGACAGGAAGTGAAGGATGTGAATTCAAGCCAAAGAACATTCTAGGCAAAGGGAATAGCCCATGGAAGGTTGGAGCACTCCTGGAACTTCTGGGGAGCATTAAGGAGGCCAGTTGGGTTGGAGCAGAAAGAGCAGAGGGAAGCAGTAGGGAAAAAGGTCAGAAAGGTGGCGGGCAGGAGTTGAGGGACATCATGAAAGCTTTGCAGGACTTCGTAGGAGATGGTACCCTTTATTTTCATTTTTTAAAATATTTTGTTTTTTTTTATTTGACAGAGAGACAGCTAGAGAGGGAACATAAGCAGGGGGAGTGGGAGAGGGAGAAACAGACTTCCTGCAGAGCCAGGAGCTGGATGCAGGGCTTGATCCCATGACCCTGGGATCATGACCTGAGCCAAAGACAGACACTTAACAAATGAGCCACCAAAGTGCCCCAATGGCACCTTTTTATTAATTTTTCTGCTTAGAACTTCTACTTTATAAAATAGTACATAATTTATAGAGGGAGTTAATTTATAATTAACATAATATTTCCTTTATGAGCAAAATCATTTAAAAATTAAATTATTTTAATTTTTAGAAAATTCACGACCGCAGATACTCATTTTAACTTCTCATCTATGATACAAATATTTACCTGTAATTTCAGTAATGAAGTGTCCTTTATAAAAGCTTTCTCCTATATCTAACCACCATTAACCACCATGAGATTCTTTTTCATTGTCCTAGGTTCAGTTTGAACTCAGAACCTGCATTGATCAACTCATTGCTCTCTACAATTTTATTTATTTATTTAATTTATTTAACTTCTTTATTAATCTGCATTTGAACCACTTTGTGGAGAATAAAAATATAGAACAGTTTTATGTCCTCCTAAAAATTTTGCTTGAACCAGAAAGCGGGTACTACTTTCTCCTGCTCTTTGGTTTCATTTTAATTTCAAAACTAATTTCATGCTTTTAAATGTTAAATTACTATAAGGGTTTTCAACTTTCTGTCTTTAATTCTAGTATTATCTATTATCTACCATGCTAATTTTGTTTCTGCTTAATTGAGAGTACAATAGACACTAGCACAGAAATAGCAGAGGTCAGAATGCTTACCAAATGAGGTTTTGATACAATGCATAATTCATGAAATACATTCCCTCATGTTTTCCATTGTCCTCAACTGAAAATGTACCTTGCTAAATGCAGCTCTTCCACATTGTTTTAAATCTTGTTGAAGTCCTCAGATTTCTACTGTTTTCTGCTTTTGAAAAAGTCTCTTTTAGTCTGTTATTTTTTTAATATAAGTGTTTCTTCTAAAAAGAATACTTTTTGGCTTTGTGCCTCAAGATTCTCTAAAAGTTGGTTACTCAGTGCCAAAGGAATTATATATACCAGCTCATAATTCAAGTTAATCTATTGATAAGCAAAACATAAACTTATTCCATTATATAATGTACCTATTTTTAACCAATATTCTATTATTTTGTGTTCTCAAAGAGAAGAAACTAATTTATTGTTGGTCTTGCATTGGTAATCAGAATGCTCTCAGCTGCAAGTGGCAGAAATTCAATTCAAATTAGCTGAATTGAAAAAGGGATGGGAAGTTTATCAAGGGTGTGGGTTGATTCAAATACTGTGGGTGCAGTGGATCTGGTGATTTCACTAGAATTTTGGGTATCTGTGTGTCTCTCTTGTTTTTACTAACTTCTTATTTTGGCACCATTTTTGGGCAACACATGGCAGCAAAGATGCCTGGCTGTCAGTGCCAGGCTTATGTGGCCTCATAGCTAACAGTCCCAGAGAAGAGACCAAGAGTCTCTTTCCCCAGCGTTTATAGTTTCTTTGGAAGGGTTATATTGGGCCCTTCTTGGCCATGTGGGTATGGATAAATTTACATCCAGAGAGATAAGAAACTCTAATATGGATGGAGTACCTCTCTGTGGTGGGAAAGGTAAAATGGTATGAACAGAGAATGAGACACTCTTTTTTTTTTTTTTTTTAAAGATTTTATTTATTTATCAGAGAGAGAAGGAGAGAGAGCTAGCACAGGCAGACAGAATGGCAGGCAGAGGCAGAGGGAGAAGCAGGCTCCCTGCTGAGCAAGGAGCCCGACGTGGGACTCGATCCCAGGACGCTGGGATCCTGACCTGAGCTGAAGGCAGCTGCTTAACCAACTGAGCCACCCAGGCGTCTCGAGAATAAGACACTCTTAAACCAGAGAAACAAAACAAGCGACAGTAACAAATTCCCATTGTCTGATTCAGTTCCTTTGGATGCCAAGCGTCAGTCAGCAGGTGCAAATAGCAGACTTCTCCACCAAGGCAGTTCATCAGGTCAGTCATTTATATCTTAGAACATCTTCTAAGTGTTAGTCTTCATCTCAAAGACTGTGGACAGCTCGGATACAAGTATTACCAAAAAATAGGAGCATGTTTTCCCTCCATTCGAATGGCTGTCTCCTCCGTTCACTATACTGCTTATTCAGAACTCCCAGAGAAATATTACAGACTGCACTGGAGTAAGGTGTGGATTATGTTTGTGTTCTATCAAGTAGCACTCTTTAAATTGTTGTAAGTGCTGAGGAGTCAGGACATGAATTGTACTGGAAGGATGGTAGTCTTTCGTTGCTCTATGAATCAAAAGACAGTGTCCTAGTAAGGGTATTTGGGGACCCTTTTAAACCTGGGAGGTGTAAGGTGCACTGATGATTGTAGGTAAGCTTCACGTGTTCCCCAACAAGGGAGAAGAGTATGTGACATTTTATTATTAGCTTGTTTTTAATTCTGTCCAGTAAAATTCTCTTTTAGATTTAAAAAATGCCACATGAGAAGTTAAAGATCATTCTAATAAGCAAAGAAGGCATGACTAGACTTTTCAATGCCTCAGGAAGGGCCGGTGGAATATAAGCACAGTGCTGGGCGCTGATTGTGGGGAATATGATAAACTTCAGTGTCAGCCAGCCTCCTTTCTGAGATTCACATAGTGAAAGGTAACAATTTTGGTTTAGAGCCAAGAATAAAAGACAAAAAAAAAAAAAAAAAAAAGGAAAAAGGAAGACTCCTGAACAGAAATAGCACTGTAACAAAAATTCCTCATCACCTACTATCTTTCTAGACCAAGTATTTGATGAATTTTAGGGATTATTAAGAACATATTTCTTATTCCATAGTCCTTAATTAGAAAGTTAAACATCTCTAAATGAATTAATGCTCTGATAGGTCCATTTCTCCTTTTCATTTCTGCTGCCAAAATTCACAGCTCTATCATCTCCAGCCTGGATTACCCTTTGGCCCTCTAGTTATCTGCCAGCTCTATGGTCTGTCTCCTCTAACCCATGTTCAACTTTGGGGTCCTGGTGCTACTTCTGTGTGTAATACTCAACTGCGATCTCTTTCCACCTATGAGGGAAATGCAAATAATAATAATAATTATTATTATAATAATAGTAATTATTATTATTTAGTGCACAGACCTTTTATGATAAAATAGGATCTGGAATTTGGGAGCCAATATCAAAGCACAATTCTGTTTATTAGTTGGGCAGCATGGGTATCAGTGTACATATTGTTCTTATAGTTCAGCTTCCTCATCTACAATGGGGTGATCAAAATGCGATCTGCCTTATCAACTTGTTTTGTAAGGACTAAATGAAAAAAAATGTATGTGACGTGTTTGTGATAGCAGCTATGATATAGTTGATTCTTAATAAATGTTGGCTCTGCTGTGACTTCTGTCTCCCTCCCTAGCCTCATCTCTGGCCAGTCCCCCATACTGCCGTATGATCTGGCCATGGCAAAGTTCTTGGTTTCTGAATTGCCATTCTCTTTATATTTCTTGGCCTTTATACATACTGCTTCCTTTATTTTTCCCACTGGACCGAATGGTTTAAGCTTAGCAAATATATCTTACTTGCATTTGCAGTTCTTAACACAATGCCAGGCACTTAATGGAGGACTTGAAAGAAATAATGTTGAATGAGGACAGCTGTTCATTCATCAAAATACAATTGGTTTCTTCATGTATTTGTTTTCAGTTCAGCTTCACAGTATGGTAATGTAGAAGTCTCACTGGAAGAAATTACTTCACCTTAAGGTCAAGGGCATGCAAGTGTTGCAGAAATACTTTCTTTGGATTAACAACTGTGACTTTTTCACAGTTCTTTAATTTTCTTGGACCAAGCTGTCTGTTTCAATGGAAGCTCAATTTAGCATTAGGTACTGTAAAAAAGGAAAACGTGCTCCTTTGTGGTATCGAGAAGAAACGTAAAAATCAGCTAATGGGTGTAAGTTTCTCTGGGCATGTTTTGTTTTCTGGATGAATGTGGTTTATGACTGCTGGCTGTTGGGAATTCCTTCATAATTATGGGTTGTCCTCTAAAGACTCTACCTTTCTTGCACTGGAGAGAACCAGCATGATCCAATGTAAGTGCAGGTCAGTTCTATTGAATTTCTTGGTCTGTGTCATCAAGATACAAAGAGCTGATGATATTCTCATTCTGATCAATTTTGAAGCATTCAACCAAGAAGATTTGACCCAGCAAAATATGTTAGAAGCATCTCTTCCACAAAAATGTGTAGCTGTTTTTTGGCAACTTTTTCTAAGGGCTCAGAAATAATAATTCTTTGAGTGCCACGTGATAGTTTTGATGAAGGGTGACCAGTTGGTTTGAAACAATGGTAGTTAAAGAAGTATGAAGTGCTAAGAGGAACTAGGTTTCATTATAAATATCCTTTCGACTTTGGGGTTATTCTGTTTGCATATTGCCGTGATTGAGTATTGGTGAGTTGCCCAGAATCACTTCAGTACAATAAATGACCGTCTTGTTCAAGACTTGCTTGTTACTTGTTTGTTTATGAACTACTACTCCAGTACTATTTGCCCTACTTTATAAATATTTAAGTTTACTTTATCTTCAGTCCTCAAGTGAACAGACATCTCATTCAATGACAAAGCACAGTAATGCATTCTAATTGTCTAATATCAACAAACATTTCAAAATTAACTTTATGCTAATATGATTGGATATTTTCCATTAGTTGATTGAAATGAAATGTTTGAAAAATTGCTTCAAATGTTTTTCCCTATTAAAGTTATTGTTCCCATAGATTAATTTGTCACTGAAATACTTAATGCAAATACATTTAATTTCTTTGCAAATTCCATTGAAGCGCAACATCTCAGAGGTGTCTTAGAAATAAATTATAATACTATTTTAAACAGATCTTTTATTAGTTTTTAATAAAAATATAACAGATGATGGCTTTGAAATAATTTGTGTTGAACTACAGAAGAAAATGCCATAAATCTCATTTTGACAAACGTTTTATTCTTTGTAATTTGTAATGGGAGGAAACACTGCATAAAAATCTTCAAGTAAGCTTTTGGCGCTATTTGTTATATTTATTCCTTAGGGTAGGATATGTGCATGTGCATCTACTTTTCTTCCTCCCTACTCCCCAGACACTTATTTTTCCCATAAAAAAAGTGAGAACATTTCTTAGATTTGGGAATTTATAAAATCAAGTCATGCGTTAAGGCATTAGGATGCAAAGCCGAGAGGGGATCAAGGTAAAACTTAGGATAACATGATAAATTCACAGCTTCAAAATTTGAGCTGTGCATATACTGTTTTAAGAAACTGTTTTTGCCATATTTCTTCTAGTTGGATCCTCTTCTAGTTGGATCTTCAGGTTTTAAAATATTATGGAAGAAAAACTGACAAGATCTTGTCATGTATACTTAAGAAACTTGCAACACTTATTGTAATGAATTAGATTTTTACTGATGCCTGAGTAACTTGTCGATAGCAAGCTGAATGCATTTATATATAGTACAAGGGTTGATCATAGGAAAATCTAAGATAAAATTGGCTTTTGGAGACTTGTACCTTATAGTGGAAACTCAGGCCTACCATGTGTGCCTGTAAAGTTTGAATTTCCTTTGGCAACCCATTAAATCTTTTTTTAAAAATTGGTGCACATGCCGTAAAATTTACCCCTTTGAAGTATGCAATTCAGTGGTTTTTCATATATTCAAAAAACTGAACAACCATAACCAGTATGTAATTCCAGAACATTTCCATCATCCCTGAAAAGAAATTCCACGCCCATTAGCTGTGAATTCCCACCCTTCCCTCTCCCAGCCCCAGGCAACCATAATCCACTTTCTGTCTCTGTAGACTAGCCTGTTCTGGACTTTTCATACATGTGGAATCACACAATATGTGACCTTTTTGGTCTGTATTCTAAGCATAATGTTTCCAAGGTTCATCCATGTTGAGCACGTGTCAGTACTTCGTTGCTTTCTGTGGTTGAACAGTGTTCCGCGTGTAGGTGTTTCACATCTTGTTCACTCACCAGCTGATGAACATTTCAGTTGCTTCGACTTTTGGGTTATAACGAAAGCGCTGTATGAACATTTATGTTTAAGTTTTTGTGTGCATGTGTGTTGTCAGTGTTCTTGTACAGATACCCAGGAGTGGAATTGCTGGGTCACATGATAGCACTATGTTTAAATTTTGGAGGAACCGTCAAACTGTTTTCCGCAACACCTTTTACATTTTCACCAGCAATGTGTGACAGCTCTGGTTTCTAAACATTATAAAACATATGGTATTTTGATTCAGTAATTGCCCGCATTTTAATTGGGTTGTGTTTTCTTTTTATTGCTGAGTAGAGAGAGTTACTTATGTGTCATGAATACTAGAGCCTCAGCCCGATAGATGATTTGCAAATATTTTTTCACACTCTGTTCATTGTCTTTTCACTTTCTTTCTTTATAGTGTCAGTTGACAAACAGAAGTTTCAAATTTTGAATACAATTTAATATTTTTTTGATTACTTGTACTTTTTGTGTCATATCTAAAAAAAAAAGTTGTGTTATAACTCTCTTAAAACATCACACCCACGTGTCTTGCTTCATCTCATGTCCTACCCTAAACTACACAGTCACATGCATAAATCTCACATACCCACTTACAGTTTAGCTATCCCTGATTATTTGGACACACGGTCCTCTCTCTGTGGCCTTGGAATATGTTTTGTCCCTCTCTCAGAGTGCCTTAATTGGCATCTTTTTTAAACTTTGACTTGACCTAATTTAGGAAGTTGGCTCAGACCCACCTTCCCTTGCCTAGTTCAGTAGCTTTTTATTCTCCGTTTTCCTCTTGTAATTCCCAGAAATACGATGATGATTTAATTTTAATTGTTAATTTACATCTCAGTCACCCACACTGCACCTTGAGCTCTTTGAAATCAAATTCTTTCCTTGATTTCTGGATATCCTGAATGGAGCAGTAGAGTGTAGTAAATGCCCCCAAATACTTGAATGAATGCCTTCTGTTTTGATATTGCCTTCTTGGCCACCCAGAATTAGAGGCTCAGACTGTTTTCCATGGGAGGGCCTAACAGTTTGGATCTTTCGTTCTGTTCTCTCCGTTAGCCTGCCATGCCCTTTTGGTTGCAATCACTATAGTACACCATTCACTGAAGTAAAATTAGAGAACGTTATCTGAGCTAAATGATTCCTGGATTATTTGATTTCTAATCTGATTGAATATTAATTCTCTGGGTCCAGAATTAGAACTAGGTTTGGGGTCTTTGATTTTCCTCTAAAAGAGTGAGATTTGACCCAGATAAAGGGTACCCACGGGATATAAATACGAAAGTTGACTTTAATACCAATTTAATTTTCCTTAGACCCTTTGGGAAGAAGAGAGGTGAGGAAGTGTAGCCAAAAAGCAGATTAGAGGATCACAGTTTATCCAGGGAGGGCAAGGTCTGAGCTGACAGTATACAAGAGGAGTAGACATTGTCTATTGTTTCACGGATTACCCAGGACACTGGATCTTCTGTTGTGTGCTTTAGGGAAGAGTGGCCATTTCACTGCAGGCATTCAGTGGTTCTGGTGGCGGAACTGGAGACTTGGATGTGTTCCATCAGGATACTCAGATGATGGCCTTGTGAGTTACTTCCTTGGGAGCAAGGTGCCAGACTCTAGTCATTAGGGGCCTGTTTTTCTTACCGCCAATCCCTCTGGAATATACTGTTACTTCATATTCACATTTCCAGTGTAGACTTATGCCTAAATTCAAAGGGATGCTTGGCAATCAGATTGTGTCCACAGTTTTAACTAATTCAGGGCGGAATTTTTTGCCCTATCCTATAAAAGGCTCATTTCTACATTTGGGGAGGGACAATAGCAAGCCTTAGTACATTGACTTCAATGTTCTCTTCTGAAGGTGTGTTATTTTTGGTGAATTACTTCAGCCAGTTTTAGGAGATGAATACCAAATTAGAGAATTTGGGGCACTGTGGCAGGCGGACAGAACTCCCTGTTACTTCATATCCTAAGTGCTGGACAAGAATGGCTTCTTAATGACCTGGTAATGTTGACATAAACTAATGGCTCATGCTAACAAGAGTCATTTTAGTCACTGAGCTTAATTCAGATGTTAGGCAAATATCTATAATATGATGATAGGCTATTATAAACTCTTCATAAATAAAACTGCATTTGTATTTTACAAATATGTTTAAATTTAACATCAAGAACTATGCTTAGAAAATATTCTAATTGGCAGTATGTCTGAGTTATAAAACATGACTTGAAATTTTAAGTTTTGTAATTAACATAGAAGTGCAAAGATAATTCATGAATATTCTTGTTTCTAGATGAGGTTTTAATCATACTTTTTAAAGGCCAAATGTCTCCATCATATGACATATTTAAGGAATAGAAACAGTTTTGAAGACATTATTATTATGATAAAATAATTTTATAGTCTACACATTTGGCAAATGATATTTGCTTATTGACTAAAATAAATAAGACAACTGAAAGTAAGAGCTTATGTAAAATGTGGCACTAGTGTAAACAGAGAAATACAGAGGGAAAGAGGAAAAGTCAGTAAATGAAGAAAAATTAACATTTCTTTCTCTAAATTACTTAATATATATTTCAGCATATATCTCAACATTTGTGGCAATTGGTTTATGATAAAAGTCAGAGAATTTTCTGAATATAGACAGTCACTGAAACAGACAAGCCTAATACACTATTATAAATTTGACTTACAAATTTTTCTAAAAATAGAAGGTTATATTTGTGTGTGTGTGTATATATGTGTGTGTAAGGAGAGGGAGAAAGATCAGGAGACAAAAGCAGACAAGAACAGCTACAGAGTATACCATGTAGTAGTAAGGCATATTTTGTGGCTAAGGCATTCTAAATATGTCTGAAATGCTTCACAAGTATAACTCATGAACTGTGATTATAGCCTAAACTATACATGATTTATAACTTGCAATTCTCTAAAATGTATTTTGTGATTCTTGAAATCTATACAACAGTTTACTGGTTGGAAAGGAAATATGTACTTGCTTGTTATCATTTTTTTTTTTTCTCTCTCTCTCTGTCTCTCCCCCTTTTAAAATTTCCTATCTGGTCTTGATCTGATTCCTTAGCAAATGGGGTTGTGAAGTCTCTGTCCTCTCCAGTTACTCTCATCTGTCAAAAGAAGGAATTTACACATAGCACCTAAATAAACAAAAGTGATTTCTTTTTCAGTTTTCTGTTGGTTAAAGCTGTTTCTTTTCTTATAGGGAGATTCACATTATGAATTTCATGTTTGTCTTTCAGAAAATAATTACATTTTCTGTTTCCACAATGAAAAGTTCATTGGCTGTCTTACCATTTGAGAGTCACTCCTGTGTTGCCTGCATTTAGCTATAGGCATAGGGAAATTTAACAAAAGTGTAGGTAAAACAGATAAGCAGGAATATCCTGCAAAATAACACATACTATTTAGGTATACATATTTAATGAACTATCCTGGCCTTTTTGTTTACCTAGAACATGCCAAGTTCATTTTTGTCTCAGACTCTTTAAGCACTGTCCTCTGATAAGAAATATACTTCTTTCTCTGCTGAATGTACTATGTGATGAATCATAAAGTCATCAATAAAACTCAAAAGAAGCTGCTTCTATTTCCCTATTTTACAGATAATAAAAGTGAGGGAGGAAGTTTAGATTTGGAGGGATTAATTGAGGTAAACTGCTTAGAACAAACTCTAAAATAGAGTAAACAATTAATAAATATTAGCTTTTATGATCTGATACATAAATAACATTGTGTATTGATATGTTCCTTTTCCCAGAGTCAGTATTATAAGACATAATTTTAGAGCTAGTGAAAGAGCTTTTATACGTCTACAACCAAAAACTCTTCTGTACACAAACCTTAAAACCAACAGTCAGAATATTTTAAGTTTTCATTGAATCCTTTCAGCCTTGGCTCTGATTTTTTTATGCCATACCAATTAGCAGTGGTCAGCTGATATGTTGGGATTGGAGCAACTGTCAGGGAGGGAAAAGGAAAAAAAAAAAGCTCCCGACTTAAATGGATCATAATAAAGATCTGCCACCACAAGTCACCAGGACGCCTTTAAATTATCTTTATTTCTTTCCATTTTAAAGAAGCAAAGGTATATGTAAGAATATGCTTTAGAAGTTTTACCCGAGCTGCTGCATCCTCTACTTTTATTTTTGAAAAAAACTTCTAAAAAAATGATTCACAATCCAAACTAATAAACAATAAATAATGAAACAATAAATAGGAAGGAAATTAAATTTTTCCCTTTTATATTTTCTTCCCGAATATCATCTCCTTATATAGGCCTTCCCAGAGCACTGTATCTAAGATTGTAGCCCATCGCCCATTGGTCCCTTACCTTGTTTTATTTTTCTTCCTACCACTTATCTTTTTTAAAAAATAAACACTTATTTATTTATATTAGAGAGAGATGGGGGAGAAGCAGAGAGAGAGAGAGAATCTCAAGCAGATTCCATGCTGAGTGCAGAACTTGAGGCGGGGCTCCCTCTTGCCACACTGAGATTGCCATCTGAGCCAAAACCAAGAGTCAGACACTTCATCGACTATGCCACCCAGGTGCCCATTCCTAGCATTTATTCTTTATTGATATTATATAACCCTTTATTGTTTTGTTAGTGTTATTTTTTGTACCACTAGGATCTGAACCATGTGAGGATAGATCTTTCCCCTCTTTTTTTGCTGTGTTACTGGCACATAGAACAATGCTTCCCATTAAGTAGGCATTTAAATATGTGTCAAATAAGGGGCTCCTTGGTGGCTCAGTGGGTTAAGCCTCTGCCTTCTACTCAGGTTGTGATCTCAGGGTCCTGGAATCAAGTCCCACATTGGGTTCTCTACTCAGCAGGGAGCCTGCCCCCACCCCCATCTGCCTCTTACTTGTGATCTCTCTTTCTGTCAAATAAATAAATAAAATCTTTAAAAAATGTGTCAAGTGAATCAGTGAATGAATTAATTAATAAAGAATACAAAAGCACTAAGGAACACGGCTGGATTAAATTGCTATAAATTTATTCTCCCTGCTACAATTTTACAATCTTGAATTTTTCTCCTGAAGCCTCTGTTTTATTCAACAGTTACTGATATTTGCAAAACATTTATAGCAAATCTCACTATAATCCTAAAGATACATTGGATAAACTTGCATTATTCATACTGCAGAAATAAGCAAATATAAACACAGCAGATAAAGATACTAAGTGAGAGATATAAACTAGACAGTTTATCTGACTCAAGAGCATTGAAAATATTTTAACGGTTGCTGCTAAAAGTTCTGTGGTACCTATTCTGTAAAAAAGAGGGGCAGGGATCTAGTATTTTTGTGTCATCTGTGTGTGTATAGCCCCTTTTATAACCACCACCTTTGCTTAAAATTGTATTTTGGGACCAGGATCACTATTTTCTATACAGATGCTCTGGTAGGTCTACTACAACAACAGCAAATGGGATAAATATAATACTTAAATTCAGTTTAATGGGATTTGATTGAGATTGAGAAATAAAAGACATTTAAAATAGTACCTCTTTTTTTTAAAAAAAAAGTTTTTTTTCTTTATTTGAGAATAGTTGACACAAAATGTTACGTTAGTTTCAGTTGTACAACATAGTGATTCATCAACTCTATACATTATGTTACACTTACCACAAGCATAGCTACCATCTGTCACCAAACAGTTGTATTAAGATACCATTGACTGTATCTCCTATAAATACCTTTAAAACAGCATGTCCTTTTAGAAATATCAACATATTTTTTCCTTGTTTATCTGATCAGCCAATCTACCTATATACCTACTTATCAATAAATAATAATATTAAAAGACAATGAGATGGACTCTGATATGTCAGGGAAACCAAGATAAATAAGCTATCCTTTCTCTAAAGGAACTTCAATCTAGTGGGGGAAGATAGGAACATCAACTATGTGTGTGTGAGTATTTCACACACACGCACACAGACATATATATTTAGTATTTGCCTCTGGTTCCCATCTGCTCCCATTTCCCACATTACCTCATCTATACTCTGGAAGCCCAATGCCACCTGATTGCCAACCAAAGATTTTGCCTTCTACTTCTCAGTGGAATTGGAATTTGTGAATTGTCTTAGTCATAATTAGTACAGTCTCCCATGTTTGTACTTAAAAATGTTCCTCTTACTGGACACCAGGGTGGCACAGTCATTTGAGTGTCTAGCTGCGTGTCCATCTCTTGGTTTCAGCTCAGGTTGTGATCTCAGTGTCATGAGGTCAAGCCCCGCATCCAGCTCCACACTTCATGTGGTCTACTTAAGACTCTGTCTCTGTCTCTCTCTGCGTCTTTTGCCCCCCACACGCTCTCTTTCTCTCAAATAAATAAATAAATAAACCTTTATTGATTATTTTTTTTAATTTATCTACACTCAACCTCAACTCTTTTTGTCAGTCCCCAGGGGAGGTTTTCTTTCTTTTCATCTGTACTACATCTTTCCATCTGTTCTTGACCTAATCTCTTCAAGAATTTTCTTTGTTGCTTCCTTATCTATTTTTTTATATTGTGTTAGCTTTTCCTTCTATGCTAGCTCTTTCTCCACACTTTGTATCCTTCATCCATGTGTCTTTCCCTAGATCATATGTGTGCTGAGTCCAGCAACACCAGCATGCTCCCTGAGAGCCAACTGTGAGCCCCACTTCCCGGCCCTGCTTTCATTAATGCCATGTTGATAGATTGAGTCACCTCTATAGAGGAATGGTTCACATGAGGGAAATAGGCAGATGCTACAAACCAGATTTTAGTGCTGGTTTTCAAACATTTATAGGCAAACTACTGCCATGTTGCTCCTTTTCCTTTATTATTTTTCTTTTTTTATTTTTTTTTCAGTGTTCCAAAAGTCACAGTTAATGTACCACACCCAGTGCTTCATGCAATACATGCCCTCCTTAATACTCACCACCAGTCTCACCCATCCGCCCACCCTTCTCATCTGCCAAACCCTCAGTTTGTTTCTCAGAGTTCACAGTTTTTCGTGGTCCCTCTCCCCCTCCGATTTACCTCAATTCACTTTTCCTTTCCTTCTCCTAGTGTCCTCCATGTTCCACAAGTAAGTGAAACCGTATGATAATTGACTTTCTCTGCTTGACTTATTTCACTCAGCAAAGTTTCTTCCAGTCCCGTCCATGTTGATACAAAAGTTGGGTATTCATCTTTTCTGATGGCTGAGTAATATTCTATTGTATATATGGGCCACATCTTCTTTATCCATTTGTTTGTTGAAGAGCATCTTGGCTCTTTCCACAGTTTAGTGATTGTGGCCATTGCTGTTCTGAACATTGGGGCACTTATGGCCCTTCTTTTTACTACATCTGTATCTTTGAGGTAAATACCCAGTAGTGCAATTGCAGGGTCATAAGAAAGCTCTATTTTTAATTTTTTGGGGACTCTTCACACTGTTTTCCAATGTGGCTGCACCAGCTTGCATTCCCACCAACAGTGTAAGAGGGTTCCCTTTCCTCCACAACTATGAATGAAAGGGGAGAGATCACGACTAACACCAAGGAAATAGAAACAATCATCATAAGTTATTATCAACAGTTATATGCCAATAAGTTGAGCAACCTAAAAGAAATGGATACATTCCTGGAAATCTATAAACTTCCAAGTCTGAAACAGGAAGAAATTGACAACCTGAATAGACCAATATCTAGTAACGAGATTGAAGCAGTGATCAAAAACTTCCCCCCCAAAAAAGTCCAGGACCTGACGATTCCCTGGGGAATTCTACCAAACACTCAAAGAAGAAATAATACCTATTCTTCTGAAGCTTTAAAAAAAAAAATAGAAACAGAAAGAGAACTTCCATACTCTTTCTATGAAGCCAGCATTACCTTGATTCCCAAACCAGGCAAAGATGCCATCAAAAAGGAGAATTACAGACCAGTATCCCTGATGAATATGGATGCCAAGATTCTCAACAAGATCCTAGCTAATAGGATCCAACTGTACATTAAAAAGATTAGCCACCATGACCAGGTGGGATTTATCCATGGGATACAAGAGTGGTTCAACATTCACAAATCAATCAATGTGATAGAACAAATCAATAAGAGGAGAGAAGAACCACATGGTCCTCTCAATTGATGCAGATAAAGCATTTCACAAAATACAGCATCCTTTCCTGATTGAAACTCTTCGAAAGTATAGGGATAGAGGGAGCATTCTTCAACTTCATAAAATCCATCTGTGAAAAACCCACAGCAGATATCATTCTCAATGGGAAAAAGCTGAGAGCCTTCCTATTGAGATCAGGAACACAAGGATGTCCACTCATGCCACCGTTGTTCAGCATAGTACTAGACGTCTTAGCAACAGCAATGAGACAACACAAAGAAATAAAAGGTACTCAGATTGGCAAAGAAGTCGTCAAACTCCCTCTCTTCCAAGATGACACGATAATTTATATGGAAAACCTCCTTTTCACTTAAACCAAGTTCTTGAAAAGAATAGTCCTCTCTAAGTCTATCTGCTTCCTCACTTCATATCAACTCTGTGAAATTAGACATCTGCTCCCACCTTCACTGGAAGTATTACAGCAAACAAAAGTGCTTTTTATTGTCTGACCTCTAGGCCATGTTTCATGCTGCTGGTGTCTTGCTTTCCGAAAACATCTTCTGCGTGCTGTGTGCCGTGCTATCTCCTGGGTTCTCCTCCCCGTCCTCTGACCATTTCCCCTCTGCATTTTTCATTGGACTCTCTTTCTTTGCCCCTAGTTATCTATGTTCTCATGATTCTGAGCACAGTCCTCTCCTACATATTGTGTGTTGGCTAACTCACCAATGCCCAAGGCTTCAAGCCATTCCATTCATTATTGCCTAACATAAAGCTCTAGGCCAGACATTTTGCTCATGTCTGATTGGATTATTCAGTCGACTTCTTCTCTGCCTAGTTATGTCATGGGCACCTGACACTGAACATGTCAATGTTAATTCATTTTTTCCCCCTTAAATGTTACTCCGCCTTCTATATTTCCTATCCAGATAAATGGCGTCACCATCCACAAGTCAGCAAAGTGAAAAGCTCAGGAGTCATCCTCAACTCCATGCCGTTCTTCTTTCTGCAGATCCAGTCAGGCACTGAATATCCTTCTCTCTTCTTCCACCACACGTCTCATCCCAGCTCCCTCATTTTTAGGTCTTCATCAGTTCTTACTTAGATTGTTACCCTTTTCTCCTGATTTGCCTTCCTGCCTCCTGCTCAGCCCTCTCCAGTGCTGCTAGAATGATACTCAACTTCCTTCCTTCCTTAAACTCCTTCAGTGTCTCTTTATGGCCTGTAGGATAATTTCTTTAATATGAAATACCCTTTCAATTACAAGTAAGAGGAGACTCCACCCAAATGGCTTAAGCAAAATGGAACTGATGACAACCGAAGATTCCAGGAAATGGATCTGGATTGAATTATATCAATAGGAATTGGTTTCCTTTCCTACTTCCGTTCTACCTTCCTTTGTGTTGGCTCCAGGCTCAGGTTAAATGTGATACCAAGATGGTGGCTGCCACTGCGGCTTCACAATTCTCAGTACAGCAGGAAAGAAAACAAGAAACTCCGAACCTCCCTATCAAGAGACTCCTAGTATCTCTTTGTTAACTGGGCTGTGTGCCCATTCATGAACCAATCACCATTGCTAGCGTATTGTAACATGTTGATTGGCCCACATCCAAGGGGATGGCATGTTCCTATCCCATATCCCATATTCCATATCCCATTAGGGGAGGAGGGCATATTTCTAGTTGGAAATTTAAACCGTTGCTAGGAAAAAAAAAAAAAGCAGTGAGCGCTGGAGAAGCTCATAACGAAAGCATCTAGTATTTATTGAGCTCTTTACATGTTTAAGGCACTGCTTTAGTGTTTTTCATGTATTAACTTACTTAATCTTTATAACAACCCATGAGGAAGTGAAGAAACCAACACATAGAGAGGTTAGATAGTTTGTCTAAGTTAGGTACAACAAATAACCAATGTCAGTTGCAAAATTCAAGTATAGATTTTCCTATTCATTCTTACCCAGGAAATTTCTGAGAATGTTTTAAATCAGATGGCCATAGTCAAAAAAAATTAACGTATGTGTTATGAGTGTGTTCCATTATCAGAGCTAAAAATCACTAGTGGTTTCCATTATTTTTTGTCCTGCACAGCACAAGGCCACTTTAAGAGTATATTGGAAATGTCCCCAGAGGCTGAGTTTTCCTGGTTATCAGGAAGTTGGTAACTCAAGGTTGGAGTGAGGCTAAGCGCAGTCCATAAGTATCTGTGGCAGACACTCTTTTCCCGCCTAATCCCCACCTTGTTCCTTTCATAATCCCCAAGAGGTCAGGATGCAGTGACCACAAGCACCCAACTTTTTAAACTGCTACTGCAGAGGGGATACCACAATATGCTGGCCTTTCTCCCAAAGGAAGCCGTGAACAGGAAGAATTGTCCAGCTAATGCATGAGAGGTGGAATTCTATATCTAATGTGTTTAAGTGTCAACAGTTACTTTTCTGCATGACAAGAATTACCTGTGTGCATGTGGGGCCCGTCACCATCTGCTAGCCCTTGATCCCTTTTCAGACTTACCTCTCACTCCTCTCCACTCCTCTGCACTGCTCTGCTTTATGATTGAGGGGCCTCTCCCTCGCATGGCAGGCTGTTTGCGTTCCTCCGTACTTCTGTGCCTTGGCTGGTGCTGCACACTCACTTCACTTTTCAGAAGTTGTGTCAAGCGTCATCTTCTCCATAAATGCTTTCCTTGTGAAATCAGAAATCAGCCTCCTTGTGAGCAAACATCTATATCTCTTTGTGCCTCAGCTATATTATGAGACTATTTGCCATGATTTCTGTAATCCATGCTGTGTATTCCTGTATTTATGTTTGTCTGCTTCTGCAGTGCTGCAAAATCCTTGAGAGCTGGAGGACATTTTATTAATTCTTATCTTCCCTCCATACTGCTGGACACATAACAGGTACTCAGTAAATGCAAGTAAATAAGAAATATGCAGAAGCTCCAATAAGGTATCTTAATTGGTGACAATTCTGATGAGCACTAGGACAAACTAGGAGTTGGGAAGTTACTCACTCAAAGATTCTAAATTAGAGACCAGTTAACACATATATTTCTGCAATACTAAGAACCCTCCATTTCTGAACTCTTGCCATCAAAATATTCGCTGTAACATTATGCAGAAATTTTCACCCAAAATTTACTATCCAAATAGGAGTTCTGCTTATAACATGTTTATATGACTGCAACAATGGAACTGTTAAGTTGTAGGTGAGTTCGTGTAGGAGGATGAAGAGATTTCTTTTATCACTGCTCAGCAGTTCACTCCACAATCATGTCAGTGTTTTCTAAGGAAATGGATGACCTTGTGAAGAACATTGGTGAACACAAAAAGTCTAGAAAGTCCCATGCATTAAGAAGAATATTGGAGGGGTGTGACTGGGTGGCTCAGTGGGTTAAAGCCTTTGCCTTCGGCTTGGGTTATGATCTCAGGGTCCTGGGTTCGAGCCTCACATCAGGCTCTCTGCTCAGCAGGGAGCCTGCTTCCCTTCCTCTCTCTCTCTGCCTGCCTCTCTGCCTACTTGTGATCTCTGTCAAATAAATAAATGAAATTAAAAAAAAATATTGGAGGGATAAAATATATTGAGTGAGGTGAACACATAAAAGACATAGGCTTAGTCATGCATATACTTCCATCTATAATGCATGGGCTTTGTTACACTTGTGAGAACATTTGAAACAATATGATATTACTTGTTTTGGAAAGCTTCACTGAGTTACTCAAGGATAATAGGGTCTGTTTGAAAAGCTTGAAAAGTATCTCATGCTGAGGTTGGATAATCATAAACTTTGAAGCCATGTAGATGCTACTGAGGCACTACATACCTTTGAAGATCTGAAGAAGATGAAAGAGTTTGATCATTGGGTAAAGAAGTCAAGCTTCAGCTTCAAGTCCAGAATGGCGTAGAAGATTGAACGACTATTCAAGAGAGCAGCATTTGAAGTTGTAGAGGAAGCAGCTTCTTGGTGATGAACTTAAAGCAGTTTTTTATCAGTGAATTAGAGAAAACTATTGACAGAGGTAGTTAATACATTTTCATTAATACCAATTCTTTTGATAAAATTTGGCTTTTTAAAAATGAATGTCATCTTGGGGCGCCTGGGTGGCTCAGTGGTTAAAGCCTCTGACTTTGGCTCGGGTCATGATCTCAGGGTCCCGGGATCAAGCCCCGAGTCGGGCTCCCTGCTCGGTGGGGAGCCTGCTTCCCCCTCTCTCTCTGCTTGCCTCTCTGCCTACTTGTGATCTTTGTCTGTCAAATAAATAAATAAAATATTTAAAAAAAAAAAGAATGTCATCTTGTCAGAGAATTTAAAAAAAAGAAAAAGAAAAAAAGCCAGGGCATTACACATCTAAAGATAGGCTGACACAGTTTTTAAGTGAAAATTTAAAGTTGATGTTAAACTAAAACCTGTGTATTTATATAACTCTGAGCATCCAGGACCCTTAAGTAAATGTTGAAGATTAAATTGTATTTTATATGGTTCTCAAATCCCAGCACTTTGGTTGACAAAGCAGGCATTCAGTCCTTACTCAAGGAGTCCTAATTTGTGACAGCTCATTTTTTTGGTTTGTGAGGTCTTACAAGAACAGAAAGAGTTAGGGTTGAGATTTGAGTTAATTTTTGTATAATAAAGAGCTGATGAAGAAATTGTTGAGTAGGCGCTCTGTGAAGAAAGATAATTTGGATGATAAGCTAAGAAAAGGCTTTTTGTTTTGTTTTTCATCTCAGCCTGGATATTTGAACTATTTTTTAATCCCTAATTCTTTTTTGCCAGGAGTGGCGTAATCTCTCTGCCAGGAGGACTGTGTTCCTTTCACAGATTGTAGCTTCTGTGAATATTCAGTGATACTCTGATGGTTAGAAGCACTTGCTGTTTAGCTCCAAAACATGAAAGTTCCTTCAGGTGTCAGTTTTAATTAAGCATGTCCATCCCTCCAAAATGAAAATCAAAAGCTCTTTGGGAAAAGTCAGTTCTTCTCCAGCCTCGTGGAAAGGACTTAAGAGAAGTGAATGGGTTTTGAGCATTTGGGGTCTTTTCAAATAATGCCCAAAAGAAGAAAATACTTGCCTAAACGAAGAATGACATGCACATGTTTTTCTCGTGTATGTATCTGTATCTGTGAAAAATGTATTACTCTGGGCTGCTGTATTCCCTAAGAATAGGTATTGTCTACAGGTCAGGACTATCTAGTGATTATCAACAGGACGCTCTTACCTTTTAAATGTCTTCTCTTGGAAGTAAGCTGTTTTTTTCTTATATCGATTGAATATCTCTTACGCAAATGCCTTCATTGTTAAACAGAAGAAAAATCAATTATTTGCATGACTATAACAATATAGCAGTTCAGCTAAAATCAATTTAACAGGTATTTATTGGCTCTTTATTTTAGATAACAAACTACACTATGTAGTAGATGGTTGAAGAGAAAATATAAAGATAAAATTAATCGCTTTGAGAATTAGTAGGACCCAGATAAAAGAATAAATAATATTAGATTCCTTTTGCTTTTGTAGTTGTTCTAAAATATTACCTACAAATAAGTACATTTTAAGTAAATATTACTATGTCCTCTCTCTGTTTATCTGTCCATTTGTTATAACACAAGGGTACTCTACTACCCTTATGGTCAGAAACTTCAAATTCCATATTTCTTAAGTAAATGACTATTTTTTTTTAAGTAGTTACCTAATTTAATATAATACTAACCTACCTTTAGCAGATAATAAGCCATAACAGTAGTGACATATATGATAAATATTGCAGTAAAAAATATGCATATCATAAAAAAAGATACAAATCTGAAGGGGACACGCAATTCTACCTAATTTTAAAGTGTGGGATGTTGATATTTGAGCTGGGCTCTTCAGGACAAGTATGTTTTCTGGAAGGTAAGGGACAGACATTGCTGGAAGTTTGAACATACTGATCAGTGTGTTCATTCTGAGCAAACAGGCATGGAAGGGTTTAGTTTATTGGAGGAGGAAGCAGGCGCACATATGGCCAGGGCTTCAGAGGCAGGAAGAGTGGGATGATGGAGATGAGGATAAACAGGGGGACTCCGGCTGAATGGCGAAGGGCCTTGAAGCAGTGCCTGGAAAGCCTTCAGAAGAGCAGAAAAAGAAGTATAAACTACATTCTTAAAATGCATTGCGTCCCTGGCTGGCTTTCCCCACTTCTCCCAAGTAACTCCTGAATGCATAAGTGCTTATGTTTTGAGAGTACAGAAAGATTCATTAAGTGTACCTAAGATATATATATTTTTAATTTGAAACATTTATTTAGGGGGAAAGAAAACCAGTCTGCTGCTTTGTTTCTTTCTGTTTTTAATTAAACTGAGTTTTGGCAGTGCTTTCCACTAGGCGTTCAACATGGGACTGAACCTTTAGTGACTCACCAAAATTTGTTGTAAATTCTTAAAAACACCAGGCAGTTTAGATATATCATACTTTTTTAAAGCCTCATTTATTTAGTGCTACCCTTGAGTACGATAATGCATACCTGAAAACTTTGAGTTTTGCACTGAGAATTCAATTTAATATGTTTTGACTAGTTCCAAGGTAAAAGTGCTGTGCTAGACCTTCAGCAGAGGGTGGAAAAAATTCACTGCACAGTAGTAACCCAACCTGAATTTAGACAAGCCAGAAAATATAGGCTAGACCATATGGAAGAGGATCCCAAGCGTAAAATCTACGTGGAATGACTGGCTGTTCATTTGGAATGACTACTTCTATTTCTAAAGAAGGAGTTTGCATCTGTAAGTGCTTTGCCTTGATAAAATTAATTTTTGATATGGATCAGGGGTCAGAGACAAGTTTTAGGGCCAGTGCAGCCATTTCCAGCCAGTGATTTGTAAACTGTACCAGAGGACGCTAGTGCTCGGGAGTAGGGGTGCTTATTTTCCAAACATCAGCATGCTGCTTATCAACACTAAAGATCTCATGTTTTTAGGGAGAAAGAGAACGAGTGAGAGCTTGTGTGTGCATGTGCAAGGGCTGGGTGGTCAGGCATCTGAGGCAGAGGGAAGGAGAGAGAATCTTAAGCAGGTGCCACAGCCAGCATGGAGCTGGTCACATTTTGCAGGTCTTGATCTCACAACTGTAAGATCATGACACTGAGATTGTGGCCTGCGCTGAAATCAAAAAGTTGGATGAGTAACCAAATGAGCCACTCAGGCACCCCCAAATGCTTAATATTTTAAGCTGCCCAAAGATGAAAGACAGAGCATAGGGAATATAGTCAGTGATATTGTAAGAGCACTGCATGGTGACAGCTGGTGGTGAGCTTAGGGTCAAGTTTAGAGCTGTCCAATCACTGTGCTGTACCCCTGAAACCAATGTAACATTGGTTTCAACTATACTCCAATTAAAAAAAGAGAACTCGTCCATAGGAAAAAAATGAACTAAAGAGCTTTTTGTGTTCAATTTTCAAAATTGTTTCTTTTTTTTTTTTAAATTTTCTTTATTTTTTATTGTTTTATTATGTTCTGTTAGTCACCATACAGTACATCATTAGTTTTTGATGTAGTGTCTCAAGATTCATTGCACGTGCTCCATGTAATACGTGCCTTTCTTAATGCCCACCACCAGGCTTACCCATCCCCCGATCCCTCTCCCCACTAAAACCCTCAGTTTGTTTCTCGGAATCTGCAGCCTCTCATGGTTTGTCTCCCACTCTGATTCCCTCCGCCCTTCACTTTTCCCTTCCTTCTCCTAATATCCTCCATGTTATTCCTTATGTTCCACAAGTAAGTGAAACCACATGATAATTGACTTTCTCTGCTTTACTTATTTCACTCAGCATAATCTCCTTTTAAAACTCTTTTTTCAGTTAGGATTTTGGTCATTAGTCCACTCTTAAGATTTTAAAATATACCTTAATTAATTGTTTTTAGGTGCTTTAAAAATCTGAAGAAAAAAAAAAAGCTGGTCAAAACAGAAGACTGTAAGGGCTTGAACATGGGTGGTAGTATTAGGGGGTAAAAGGGAGACAATGACTTAAAGAGATATTACTGAGCAGTAAAAAAGCAAAAACAAACACATAATTCGGCAACTGTTTAATAAATGATTAGGAATGATGATTCTGGAAGTCAGGAAAAAGGAGGAGGTACATAGAAATCTGTGAATTATCCACTGAGAAAATCCAAGGTAGGCAGAACTTTGGCGAATATCCACATAAAGGAAATGGGAAGAAGAACAGAGAGGGTGAGGGGAGCGTAGATGCGTCAGCATCCTGGAAGTCAAAGAAGGAGTGTCCAGAACAAGTGGGCAGGGAGTGGAGGCCGACAGAGGAATTAGTGGTTACATATGGTGATCAGGATAGTAAACCAGCAGATCAGAAATAAAAACCAGCAAGCATAAGTGGGTGGTGAAAAGGGAGAGATGGTGGGTGTGGAGGAATGGTTTGGGGAGTTGGTCAGTGACGGGAAGAAATAAGGAAAGTACTAATTGCAAGTCATAGTGGAGAGACAAGGAAAGGTTGTACAGAATCAGGAATCGGGGGGAGGAAGACCAGCAAGAGGGAGAGATGGAAGACAGAGGCCACATAGAAGCTTATGATTACATCACCATTTAAGAGACATTGAAATCAAACCTCAACAGCATGGGTAGAAAAGGTATCTTTGCAGTTTTATAGAAAAATAAAATGATTTTATTCTCAGAGAATTATAATAATATCTGGTATAATCTATTATTCTGTAGATAATAATCCCAAACTGCTTTAAGGTGACCTTTGTTGAGCATGATAATTTATTTAAGAATTACTGTAACGTCCAGAAGCCTTTATTTCCCTGGCTATGGCGAATACTTTCTGTAAGTTGAACATAGGGGATATTTCTGAAGTGGGTACTTAGGATAATCATAAATATAGCCATGTCTCTGTGATAAATGCTTTTAGACCAATTACTGACATGCTCAATTGAATACTAATACCTCCCATGAAATGGCTTTAATATAAGTAAAATGACAGCTGCTCTGCAGTGAAAGGACACATAAAGCTTTGCATTAGCTTGTCTCCAGGGTTACCATCTGTGCTGATCTGAAGTTTTAATATGTGGGATTTCTCAGTCCTCTGCAAAGACTGTATTTTCAGGCTAGGTATCAATAGTGTGTAAAAATAGTGTGCGAGGAACTTAGACTCTTTTTGGTCTACATCCATGCTGACCTTAACCACTCCATTGTTCTAGAGAAACACGTCTATATCCTATTAGAAAGTCTGTGTGATGATTGCTGATGTAGCTAGAATATGGGAATTGTTTGGTCCTATTTTGCATATCCAAACAAAGATGTTAGTTTATGTATTTTATGACTAAATTATATTCTGGGCAAAATTGAGTAGCAAAACATTAGCAAAATGGAATGACTTCTACTAAGTTTCCACAATTAATATTCCCTAATTAATATCCAAGTTTCAAAAAATATTTTAATAATTATTTTTAAAAAGTAACAATATTTAGAAGTTTGGAACCCATAAATATGATAAAATATAGAAATAATATTTTTATAATTTAGAAGGAAAAGGGAACACTGCTTTTGGTTTAGCAATCTAGAATTTTACATTTCTTTTTTTTTTTTTTTAAGATTTTATTTATTTATTTGACAGACAGAGATCACAAGTAGGCAGAGAGGCAGGTGGAGGGGGGGGAAGCAGGCTCCCTGCTGAGCAGAGAGCCCAATGCAGGACTCGATCCCAGGACCCTGAGATCATGATCTGAGCCAAAGGCAGCGGCTTAACCCACTGAGCCACTCAGGAGCCCCATTTTACATTCCTTGATATCAGATATTTATTCTTTGTTTTTCAGCAAACATTGAGTACCTTCTTTGTCCCAAGTATTAGGCTAGGCCTTGGGTTTGCTGTTTAGATTTTCTGTCCATCTTTAAGGAACTTGCAATTTAGAGGGAAATACCTGCATTAAAGAATTAAACCACTGTTTTTAAACATCTTCATGCATTCAGAGCAAGGTGTTATAAGAGAGCGTGGGGGCTACACCTACCAAGGACTAGGAAAGTTTGGACAAAACACTGTCTATGTTGAGCTGTAATGATTAGGCAGCAGAGGGGGAAAAGCTTATGTGTGTAATAACATACAGTGGGACTAGCATGTGAATGGAATGGCCTATAAGCTAGAGAGACACGGTGGAGTCAGGAAAATCCAAGACCACTTAGCTGAAATAGAGTGGCTTGTGGAGGGTGAGATTGAGAAAGGGTGGTGGGGCTTCCATGAGAGAGGAAGGTGGGAAAGAAGCTGGTGTTAAATCATCTCGAGTCTTATAAACCATCTCAAAGAACTGGGGCTTTAATGTGAAGGCAAATAGAGCAATTTATGGATACTGGGACAAATTTATTATCATCTCAGTCTCTTCCTCCTTCTTCATTATTCTCATCATCATTGGCATTACTTTTTGTAAGATTTTATTTATTATTTGACAGAGCATAAGCAGGGGAGCGGCAGGGAGAGGGAGAAGCAGGCTCCTCACTGAGCAAGGAGCCCAATATGAGTCTTGATTCCAGGACCCTAGGATCATGACCTGAGCCAAAGGCAGACGCCTAACTGACTGAGTCCCCCAGGAGCCCCAGCATTATCACTTTTTGAGCTCTTCCTATGCAGCAGGCAATATGAAGTCCTTCCATGCATTTTTTTTTTTAAATTTCATTTTGACCTTCCTTGTAAGTATGATTAACATTTCTATTAAAAAAAAAAAAAAAAGAATTGGCTCAGATCAAGTGTAGAAACAAGCAAGGGAATGTACTTAATTTTCTTGAGGCCAGACGTTGGCAAGAAGCATAGCTGGAAAGCATGCCCAGGTTTTCCTAATGTCACTATCCCTGCCTCTCTGTTCTGGTGCTCTTAGCTAGAAAATCACTGCATCACCCAAGGAGCCCTCAACCTGTAGTGTGCTGCAGAAAAACATTTTGGTTGAGAACTAAATGAAGTGGGACTACTTATTAGGTCATTGTTATTATGCAGATATGAGTAGACATTGGTGGTATGAATGGAGAAAAGTGAACATATTCTAAAGATATCCCAGAGGTAGAATAACCAGGCTTAGTGCCTACTTGGATGTGTGGAATAGTATTTCTGGCTTGGGATATTGAGTACACTTCAGGAACTATATTTATAAAATCTGCCTGGCTTATTGGTACTCTAGAAAGCAGTAATGCCAGAACCATTAAGCTTATACGTTGCTCGTAGGAATGTAAACTGGTACACCTTCTATGAAAGGCAATCTACCAGTTTCTTTAAAATTAAAAATATGCATAGACTTGACCCAGAAATTTTACTTCCCAGGCATTTATCCACAAATATGCATTTACATTGTATCAGATACATAAGGATATACACTGCAGGCTTGCGTGTAATTGCAAATATCAGAAGCAAACTAAATCTCCTTTATTGTGAGATAGTCTAATAAATTAGGGTAAATCCATTCAGTGAAATTGTTTACAACTCTTAGAGATAATGAGGCACCTCTGTGTGTGGATCTGTAGGGAAATATTGTATGTGGGCTTATGGTTACACATGTATGTGAAAATACCAGGTGCCAGAGAAAATGTGTATAATTTCACCATTTTGTGAAAGCTAAGTAGATGAATAGATGGGGAGATAAACTGATAGCTAGGAATAGTTTGGTATAGATAGACATCCAGAGAATATCTCTATGAGGATAAAGATACTGGTAGAAACAGTTGTAAAGAGGTTCTGGCTGGATGGCTGGGACAGAGGACAGAAGAGGGAGAACTGTTTATCTTTATTATATGTCTTTTTGATTTTGATCTGTATGCCTAAGTTTATTATTTTAAAATTAAAACATAATATAAATTATAAAAATTCAAGGCAGAACCCTCTTATTTTTAAAAATATTATCTCTAGGGTGCCTGGGTGGCTCAGTGGGTTAAGCTGCTGCCTTCGGCTCAGGTCATGATCTCAGGGTCCTGGGATCGAGTCCCGCATCGGGCTCTCTGCTCGGCAGGGAGCCTGCTTCCTCCTCTCTCTCTCTCTGCCTGTCTCTCTGCCTACTTGTGATCTCTGTCAAATAAATAAATAAAATCTTTAAAAATAAATAAATAAAAATAAAAATAAAAATAAAAATATTATCTCTAGAGAAACATCTGTAAGATAAAGGGAAAAGGCAAACTCTTAGTTCAGTTTTCTTGTTTATTTTTATTTTAAGGATTTGTCCATATATTTAACCAGAATTTTCCCAAGAAAAAGAATATCTTTCCCCAGTGATTGACTTACATTCTTCCAAATCTCTGGAGGTCCTGAAATTCATAATACCAGTATGAGACTAGAAGAAGAAAAGTTCATATTTAAACCATTATTTTTCAGTCCTTCAAGTCATATTGCTGTTAAAATACTGCACTTTGTCCACTAGTTCATTCATAGGTGGAGAGTACTTGGAACTTACCTAGATGCTTTGGAGTTTAAACATAAAAAACTGTTTTTGACCTTTTAAACTCAGAGTTTATGGAAGCAAGTAAAAATAATATACATAAAAATTATGTACACATTTTACTGTGTACAGTAAAATTACTAAATTGGATATAAGTTCAGAAAGGGGGGCTATCAGAGAAACCTGAAACTCTGAGGCAAGAATTCCTAGGATTTGTGGGGCTTGTATGGATCCTTGACGAATTTGGATAGTCGCAACTAACGAAGAAAGAAAACGCCAGGCCACAGAGAAGAATCAGAACTTCGTAGTCTAGTCAGGGCACAGGAATGAGTATCCGACAAGCAAGCTCAACTAGAGTAGGGAGGCTAGGTCGGGAAGGACTGGTATCAGTCCACAGGGAAACCAGAAAGCGAGGAAGAGGACTCTGATCCGATGATAATAAGGAAACCACCCTGAAAAATTCAACATGTTCTACTCTTTTCTTGATTATTCATGTTTCTACACATTTATTTTGAATCTTTAGCATAAAAAATTTGTTCTCTACTTGAAGCATTTTATTCTTCACTTTATGCTCATTATCTCTTACAATACCTTCAGTGGAATTAAACAAAATCCAATGGACCATTGGCCTTACCCGTTTTGAAATTATTCTATAATAAATAGTATCACGTTTGGATTCTAAGCAAAGGCACTTCACTTATGGACACTCAATAGTGCTTATGCTCAAAACCTTTAATCATTTTCATTCTTCTTGCATGTAATTTTTTAATAGATTTACTGTCTTAAGTATGAAGTAGAACAAAACATACAGTTATCATATGGCAGGTTATTTAACCCGATCTTCATGAAATTTTAACATTGTAAACTTACAAAATCTTTTATGTAGTCATTGGACGAGGCTGTGAAAATTCATTTTTTACTTATTAGTAAAGTCATCTTTCCAAAGTTCTTTCATGTTATATAACTAAATGGCAAGGTGATTACAGAAAAACAAACATATTAGAATGTGGTATTCCTTTCCATTCAGTTTGAAGCCCTGAATCTTATTCATGGATAAAATGATTAAAAATAATTATTTTGGTAAAATATAATCTCAGTAATCCATTGTTGTGTTCAAGGGTTTTTACTTTTTTTTTTTCTTTTCTTCCTTCCTTCCTTCATTCCTTCTCCCTCCCACTCTGCCTCCCTCTTTCTTTCTTGCAGGTTCCACACTGGGTATGGAGCCCAACTGAGGCCTCGAACTCAAAGTCCTGAGATCAAGATCTGAGTTGAGATCAAGGGTCAGACGCTTAACCGACTGAGCCACCCAGGTGTCTCAAGTTAGTCACTTTTAATGAATACGTCAAATGAAGATCTTGTATTAAATTGACATACTATTTTCCTTAACATTGTGCTAAAGGAGTGACCTCAAGAGAACAGTTGTGCCTATGCTTATAACTTAAAATCAACAGAGTCAATCAATCCATATATTTTTAAAAGTTTTCCCTAATGTGAAGAACATTCTCTTGATGGCAGTGGAGGCGAGTAGTAATGTTAGGATTTTGCTTTAAAACTATAAATTCATACTTCAGTGTGAAGAACGATGTTGGGATTTGCATAAAGATTGTGAATCATGGGGACCCCTGGGTACCTCAAGTCGGTTAAGCATTTGACTCTTGGTTTTGGTTCAGATCATGATCTCAGGGTCCTGGGATTCAGCCCAAGGCAGGCTCTGCACTCAGCAGGGAGGCTGCTTGAGATTCTCTATCCCTCTCCCCCTCCTTCTCATGCTCTCTCTTTCTTGCTCTCAAATAAATGAATAAATCCTTATTTGGAAAAAAAGATTGTGAATCATCAAAATGTACAGAAAATTTAACCTTTTCTGAAGATCCTAAAGATGTTTTCTTTGGAAAGTTTTCATTGATAAGAAATGAGTCATTTCTCCAAGGCCTTTAAAAGCATCACATCATTGTCTTTTCTGGGTTACAAAATTTAGTAAACTTAATTGACTGCCTTGTGGGTTTGTATCCTTGAAGAAATAAATTAGATAGTTATAGGATGCAAATAAAAATAAAAGATGATTTAATTCCAAATGGATCCCAGAGTGATTATTGTAATCATTATGAATAGCCATATGAATTTTTTTATGTTCATATATTTTTTTCTTATAAGCACCTAGGTATACCATTTGAAAAAAAATGCAATTTTCTAATATTTTATTTTATAAATCCACATTTAATATAAACTTTTCAAGATCCAAGTTGATAGATATTACAGGTAAAAGGCATTGAGAAAAAACTGTACTTTTTAACAACATTGCCAGCTTCTTAGGAGATTTTCCTGAACTTCAAGGAATTTAAAAAACAAAAAAACAAAATACCTTCCCAAAGAAAAATTAAACCAGGCGACGTTCAACAGGCAAGGAAAACTTAATTCAAGACTTTTGGAATAGGGGACAGTGACTGATCTCAATTCTGCTGAAACAGAAGACAGGAGGGTTTTAAGTGCTAAGACTCAGCTAGTTGAAAAGTACTGGAGGGTATTAGGAGGAGGTTGCTCAATGGGATCAGGCCATCTGTGTTTGCTAATTGGTACTTAAGAAGTTAGGCACCTATCTTCCCACAGAGACTGGGAGGTAGAACACAATCTTCTTTGATGATTTCATTTGCAATGGATGGCTCCCCCAGTCCTTGAGAAAGACATTACTGGGGTTGTATAACTGGCAAGAAGTGGATAGATTCTTATCTCAAAGGGGCAGAGAAAGAATTTATAATTGCAAATTTTCTATAGTAAACACTCTAAGAAAAGAGAGGTCGTGGTCTAGAGTCAGGAAGAGGCCTGTGTAAAGTTGAGTCAGGGTGAAGTCAACAGTGTTAGGCTGTCTTAGTCAACCCTTCAGTTATATTAAGTTGCACCATATACGTTGATAATATTTGGCCATTTTGACCTACAAAAACAATGGTTCCATATGGTTTGATCAACGATCCTGAGATCAAATTTCTTCACATGTTATTCCTACATTCTGCAGAAGCAGGCAAATCTGGAATTGTTGTCTTTAATTATATCTTTGTCACCCTAAAAAAGACTTAGGGAGGATTTTCTATGTATTTACACACATGTATGTCTGTATGTGCATATGTTTGTATCTGTATGTGTGTTTATCAAAAACATGTTAAAAATTAAAGTTGCCAGAAATGGGAAAAAAAAGTTAGGATAAAAATGCAAACCTTGAAGCCTTGAATAGTTCTTAAAGAAATGTGACAGATTTGTTGCAGAGCTTCTCGTAAGTTAAAGCAAAGAAATAAATGTCCCCATGGGATTAAAGCAAGTCAGAATTTTGGAATAATAGTTTTCTTAGTGTTGAAACTTGGCACGTTTTTGCTTTGAGTGCTCATAAGGGCAACATTTTTATGTCAGTAAATAGCCCACTAAACCTTATAGCTGATTTCACAGGCATGGATTTTGCTTGCTTATTTATTATTATCTTTATTGACATCCTTCAATGCAAACTCTTGGAAAAACCCCAAAGTATAATTCAGTAAAGGTAATTTGGTTACATATTAAAATAATGATATCCAGATACATATCTCTCTAAAGATAGAATTAAGAATTAAGATTATCTAGAATGAATTATGTCAGACAATTGCACATACTTTTTTTTTTTCATTTTTGGTAATTGAACCCTTGATAAGAATCAGGTAATAACAGATTTTGAGAGTTGGAAGTTACCAATTTTCGGAGCAGAGTTCAGAGTCCCTCTGTCCTTAATAGATGGAAGTCCATATGTTTTAACAAGGGCAGAATGGACTTGAAAACCTCTTCAGGAATGCAAGGAGACTGTTTAGGATACCGATCTTACAGCTGCTTACTCAACTGGCAGACAGGGGCCATTAAAATTAGAATCCATTAGAGTTATGGTTCTTTCTCTATTCCCCTATAGCTGTTCGTATGTCCTTGTATATACTCAACAATTTTCAGAGTGCATTTTATTTTTTTACATGATGGCATCTATGTAAGTAAATTCTTTATGTGCAAAGACCATATTTTGTTAGTCTTGTGCCCTTCATACTTAGAGTCTGGTAAATAATAGGGCACACAAAATATTTTGTTGATTCTGAGTGATTTATGAAAACTGAGGAAGTTTGGATGTTTAGCACATTATATATCAAATATGTAAAATTACCAACAAACCACAGACTGATGGCACCTCACATCTGCCCTATGTTTGTCACTTTGCAGTAGGTACAGAATCATAAAATATTGTGGGTAAAGGTCACCAAGTCACAAACACAATGGCAGACAATGCTAATTTTCTCCCAATACCCACGTTTATCCCTGGTTTCTAGTAGGTACCATGGTTTGTGGCTGCCTAGAATAATGACTGCGTTTCCCAGTCTCCAGTAGAATAAGAGTGGCCAAGTTAGTAAGCTCTGTCCCATGAAATACAAGCAGAAATGTCATGTGTAAATTTCAGAAAGCATCCTTTTCTTTCCTCTTCTTGCTAACTGGAACACAGACATTCTCAAGCTCAGCAGCCACTTGGAACATGTAGGGGAACCACATGTCAAGAATGGTAAAATGACAAGAAGGAAGTCTCCATCTCACGTGTTTATAGAATTGCTGTGTCTTCCTTGGACTTCTTAAGACTCAGGATTTGTTTATAGGAGAGAGAAATAAACGGTCTTTTCTAAGCGACTCTGAGTTTGGATTTTTTTTTTTTTTCAATATTTTGGTTGCTTGTTTTGAAACTTGCAGCCAAACCTAATGTTAGTAGTTTGGTCCATTATCTTCTTTAGAAATCCTTCCAGGGGTGCCTGCATGGTTTAGTGGGTTAAGCGTCTGCCTTAGGCTCAGGTCATGATCTCAGGGTCCTGGGATTGAGTCCCACATTGCATTGGCTCTCTGCTCAGCAGGGGGCCTGCTTCCCCCCCACCCTGCCTGACTCTCTGCCTACTTGTGATCTCTCCCTCTGTCAAATAAATAAAATCTTAAAAAAAAAAAAAAAAAAGAGAGAGAGAGAGAGAGAAGTCCTTCCAAATCCCTAAGACTGGGGTGAAAGCTCGTCTTTTTGCTCCTATATACTCCGTGTAAACATGTTAGAAAACTTACTCCATTTTATTATAATCATCTTTCTTACATACAACATTCTTTGAAGGCAGAAACATGTCTTATTTATATGTCATTCATGCTTACCCCTGAACTCTACCTGGGATAGTGTATGTGCACGTAGTATATCCTCAATAAATATTTAATTGAACAGTACTGGGTTAATGGTTAATGACCGGAACTAAAGCTCCTAATACAGTATCATGGAATTAATTGTACCCTACAAAATTTGGCTTCAACCATCGCCAAAGACAAGGGAAGCTAGGGCAAAAATGAAATATTGGGACTTCATTAAGATCAAAAGCTTCTGCACAGCAAAGGAAACAGTTAACAAAACCAAAAGACAACTGACAGAATGGGAAAAGATATTTGCAAACAACATATCTGATAAAGGGCTAGTATCCAAAATCTATAAAGAACTTATCAAACTCAACACCCAAAGAACAAATAATCCAATCAAGAAATGGGCAGAGGACATGAACAGACATTTTTGCAAAGAAGACATCCAGATGGCCAACAGGCACATGAAAAAGTGCTCCAAATCACTCAGCAGCAGGGAAATACAAAGCAAAACCACAATAAGATACCACCTCACACCAGTCAGAATGGCTAAAATTAACAAGTCAGGGAATGACAGATACTGGCGAGGATGTGGAGAAAGGGGAACCCTCCTACACTGTTGGTGGGAATGCAAGCTGGTGCAGCCGCTCTGGAAAACGAGCATAGAGGTTCCTCAAAAAGTTGAAAATAGAGCTACCCTATGACCCAGCAATCGCACTACTGGGTATTTACCCTAAAGATCCAAATGTAGTGATCTGAAGGGACACGTGCACCCGAATGTTTATAGCAGCAATGTCCACAATAGCCAAACTACAGAAAGAACCTAGATGTCCATCAACAGATGAATGGATAAAGAAGATGTGGGGTGTGTGTGTGTATATATATTTATATAGGAATACTATATTTATATAGGTGTATATATATATATATATGAATACTATGCAGCTATCAAAAGAAATGAAATCTTGCCATTTGCGATGACTTGGATGGAACTAGAGGGTATTGTGTTCAGTGAAATAAGTTATTCAGAGAAAGACAATTATATGATCTCCCTGATATGAGGAACTTGAGAGGCAACGTGGGGGGTTTGGGGGGTAGGAAAGGAATAAATGAAACAAGATGGGATTGGGAGGGAGACAAACCATAAGAGACTCAATCTCACAAAACAAACAGGGTTATGGGGGGGGAGGGGTGTAGGGAGAGGGTGGTGGGGTTATGGATGTTGGGGAAGGTCTGTGCTACGGTGAGTGCTTTGAAGTGTAAACCCGGTGATTCATTGACCTGTACCCCTGGGGCTAATAATACATTATATGTTAATAAAAAAAATTGGTTCAAGATCATGGGACACAGTACAGAGTCGATGCTCATAAAATATATGTGAAATGGTTAGGTAAATACATACTGGCTTTCCTCCGCATGTTACTCAATGTAGATTTGCTTTGCTCAGAAGTAGTAGTGAATGATTTTTTTGTTACAGCTTTGGACATGATACTAATTTGTGCCAAGGAGCTTTTTTTAAAGATGCATACTATGGCCAATTAGGATCTTTGTTTTGATCTTTTTAGCATAAGTATATAAAACTAACTTAGAGCACAACTGATTGGCCATATGGAGAAAAAAATTGGTGCATCTAAAAACACATTCTGTTCTTTCCCTGTATTCTGTGCTTCAGGGGATGAACATTGTATTGCTCTTTACACTTATTTTAAAGGTAAAGCATTCAGCTTATCATATGGTTGACTTAATTTTATCTTTGGTTTATAATATGTCTTATATTTTATGAAAAATATATTTGTCTATGTCTTATACCATGACCAAACTATTGACCTGGATGAAATATATTTATAAAAAGTCATATAGACTGTGTTCTATAGATATTTTATTTCTTTTCTTTATAGGTTATTTCAGACTGTAAGTGCATCATTCCAGCAACAAAGCTAAAAGTCCAATTCCCAGTGGTCTTATCTACTCGACCTACTCATTCCCTGTTCTGAAACCTAGAGAAGACTGCTCCACAAGACTCCTCCATAAATTGCTGCAATGTCTGTATCGAATTTATCGTGGTAAGTGAATCTCCTCCTAACCTAATCCAAATGCATGCATTATCCTCAAGCCATATTTTGTGCGAAAGTTGTCCTGTCAGAACTGGAGCAGAAAAAGAACTTTAAAAGTCTGGTTTCCAGAAATTGGTGTCCTGGATTAAGGTAAGGAAAGCTACCTAGAATTTAAACTTTAGCTCTTTCAACACTGTGGTATCTGGGCACTCTGGAAAGGGTTCAAGCCTTTGGTGAATCCATAATTTCATAGGATGAGAGGTGACATCCTGTGCCTTTCTTTCCAGACATCCTACTGGAGAGATAAGTGGGAATTATACACTCATTCAGTGGTCCTAGCTACTGTTACAATCCCAGCTACAGGAATAACAGGCTGTAAGGGAAGCTGTAAGAATTGGATGGGTATTTTCTCATCAGTACTTTCTTTAGACTTCCTCTTTCAGCAGATCTACCCAGACTATACTGAACAGAACTCTAATATGGAAGAGAAGTCTCCCTTGTAGATTCATATCTTTAAATAGCTGACATTCTGAATAACTCTTGACTTCCAGTTCATGTTTAAATGCTGTTTGTAATTTATAATAAGAAGTATGAAGATTTTTTTGACATATAATTAACAACTTTTCTATGGCAACCAAGAGCAATACTAGTGGGGATGAATTGGAAGCCATATTTTAAGACTTTGGATTTTTTTTTAATAAATATAAAGAGCTGAATATATGTAAATATACAAATATAAATATATAAATATGTAAATATAAGAAAGACCTGGTAATCTTGCCCATTTTCATTGGAGCCTATCCCATCCTTGTCTTTGGTTTGTGCTGGAAATATAGATAGCTTGGTTTCCAAAGGACCCAGTTTTTATGGACTCCCTAAAATACATATCCTTGGATTCCCACTGGGCGCAAAGGATCTCAGTTTGAAAAAAGAAAAAAAAAGAAATGAATTAAAGATGCTAAAATATATTCTGTAAAAATAAAAAAAATTATTAAATATTACTGTAAAACATGTTATTAAAATAAAATCATTATTAAGATAAGAAAAAGAATTCTGTAGAATATGCGAACCCCTTCAGACCCAGAGAGAGATCAAGCATGAGCAGTGGGTGGGAGAGAAGCAGGCTTCCCGCTGAGCAGGGAGCCTTTGTGGGGCTGGATCCCAGAACCCTGGGATCATGACCTGAGCTGAAGGCAGACACTCAACCGACCGAGCCAACCAGGCCCCCCTTGGAAGATACTTTTTTAAAAAGGATTTTATTTATTTATTTGAGAGAGAGAGAGAGAGCACAAGCAGGGGATGGGGTGGGGAAGAGCAGAGGGAGAGGAAGAAGCAGACTTCCCAATGAGCAGGGAGCCCAACATGGGGCTTGATCCCAGGATCCCAAGATCATGATCGGAGCCAAAGACAGATGCTTAACCAGCTGAGCCATCCAGGTGCCCCCAAGCCCCTGGAAGATATTAAGGACACATTTATTTAAAGAAACTATACCCCTGGCAAATGCATGTGTTGGAGATGAATCTTGGAAAGTGGGCTGCATGCCAAGGAAGAAAGAAAAAGATGAAGGGGGGAGACAGGAAGGAGAATGAGGAGGAGGAGAATGGGGAGACGGGACAAACAAGAAGCAGGTGAGGGTGGAGGAAATTAAAACGCAGGTATGATTGTCATATCTTAAGACAGGGTGTGGGTGGCCTGGCTCCCAGAATCGGGACAGGGCAAACATTTGAACCTGTTGGTGGTATGTATCTCAGTTAACATCTGACTGGATGTGATACAATAGGTCGGTCAAAAGCCATCCTTTCAATGGGATGTTAGGGCCATTCAAAACACAGTAAACTCCACTAAGCCCAGTTGTCTAGCACAGCACTTAGAATTTAGTAGCTGTTCTATATATTGATGCTGTGCAGATGGGTGAAGAAATGTAAAATAGGTAAATCAAAGGCAGATTAATACTTTCATTCTAAAAATTTTTTTCGATGCTTACAGAATTCATATATGAAATTTGTTAGAATTCTTTCAGTCTTGCAGGTACAAATTTTACAGAAATAATTCATCCAGTTGTATCCTTAATTCTGGCCACAACTAACGTTCCCCATTAGATTTCCATGCAGAAAGCTCTTAATTTCTTTTACCAGTGTTACTGCATTATACAACAGTGTGGAGTTTGGCTGTAATGACATTAACTTGGTAAAATTATTATAGTCCGTGGTCTGGCTCTCTGTTGCGAAATTCAGAAACTAAGACATGAAAATACCGACATTGGAAAAGAAACTGGTTTGACAGATTATTAATTTAAAATAAGAGATATAACTTTTAACTGCAAGAAATGCTTGATTTGGCCCCACCAGTGCATTCTGTTAACTGTTGTGGAAAACTCCATAGGACTCTGAGTCGGAGGACTGGCTGATGGTCGCATAATCATCGCAGGGAGCGTTCCGTGCTTCCAGTGTTTAAGGAAATCCAGATAGGGACAGGGAACACCTGGCGGGATCTGTCTGTCGGTAAGGATGTATCTGCCAGATGCTCCCATCTGTTTCTCAGGGCGGCTTCTTCACGTCTGGGAATTCAAGTAACCCTGTCAGTCTTGATCTCTGTGAGTCTTTTGAGTTCCACTTTTGCCAGACTCCCCTCCGTTTGGCTATCTCATTAATGTTAGCAGAGTTTATTGTCAAAACCCACTGGACTCTGAACCGTTTGGTCTACTTACTATGACATTGTATTTTTCTAACCATATTCATGTGTTGATTTGAAAAAGTTGACTCTGAGGCTTACTGGAAAGGGGGCCCTACATAGAACTGAAGAATTTAGAAATTCATGTTAACAACTATCCAAGCAATCCTCCCAGCTTCTAAATACCTAGTATAGGAAAATTATCTTTTTTTTACATATTAAAAGAAATTTCCTTGCTCTAGTAGTTATGGGTATGGTATTTGAAAAAAAAAGTGAAATAGCCTGGCCTTTTCATAGTGAATATCAAAAAGAAATACAATCTAGGAAATGCCCAAATTTCTAGGAAACTGAGCAGTGTGAATCAGGTAAGGAGACTGGTAAGAATTGATTATAAGAATCACATGGTAACATACAACAGATGTTTCATGAATCTTCTTGTTCAGTAAATAATTACCAGATGGAGGCAATGATTGAATTGACTTTGGTTGAGATAGAGACCAACGGATGTGCAGAATCATTGCAGACATCTGTGAACAGGTGACAGATTCCAGGCTATGATCTGAGGGAAAGAATTGTTGCTGGTAGGAGAGGTAATTAGCAGGAGACATGAGGAAGCAGAGAGAGTTGAAAAAGAGTGCTATTTCTATAGCACAAAGACGGAAATGGTATAATACCAAGGGGTACTTGAAAGGACTTTTAGTGCTTCTTCCCTGATGACCATCTTCAACCTGTGTTTTAATATTTTGATAAGATTATATGTAATATACATAATGCTTGTATATATAATGTATATGTGCATATTTATATAATGTTTGAAAAGATTCAATTTTTCTGACATGAAAGCTAAGTAAATATTACCAAGAGTGAACATTTATGTGGCATTTACCTTGTACCAGACACTTTTTTAGACACTTTGTGGTTTTTAACATACTTACCATACTCCACACAACCTTATTAGCAACGTAGTATTGCTATTCACATTTCCACAAGGGGAGAATTTAGACAACAAACTTCAGTAGGAAGTTGCCCAATACGACACAGCCAGTAAGTGGCAGAGTTAGGCAATAGACGCAGACAGCCAGTTGGTACCCCTAACCACCAAGCTACCCATATAAAATGAACACTATCTGGTAAAGCGAGACCCTTTCTGTGTGCATGTGGCTTCACGGTGAGTGCCCTTGTTCCCATTTTTTTTTAAAAAGATTTTATTTATTTATTTGATAGAGATCACAAGTAGGCAGAGAAGCAGGCAGAGAGAGAGAGGAGGAAGCAGGCTCCCCGCTGAGCAGAGAGCCTGATGTGGGGCTCGATCCCAGGACCCTAAGATCATGACCTGAGCCGAAGGCAGCGGCTTAACCCACTGAGCCACCCAGGCGCCCATTGTTCCCATTTTCAACCAGAATGCTTCCCTTAATTTCCTCAATTATAGATATCCTGGGGCTTCTCTTGGAAGGAAGTGAGTGTCTGGACCTGGGAACCCTGTCAGACATTGGAATAGTATTGAGGGTAGAGTGTGGAGGTAGTGGGTGAGCGCCTTCATTTCCTAGAGGAGGTGAAGAGCTTGTTGCCATCTGAAACTAAGGTGAACCTTCAACATTACATAAGGTGAGCTACCTAAAGGACCAAGTATGAATCTTAGTTCCACTTGTCATGTGACAGGCTAGAAATTGTCAGGTTTTCCTCATGATACAGAGGAAGCACAACAGAGAGATACCGGCGTTTTGCTGTAATTCAACTAAAATGACTCTTCCCGCTGTCCATCTCATAGAGACCCTCTGCTGCTAAGTCACGTACTTTCTCCTCCCCCTGGCCCTGTACACCCTCAGCTCGCATTTACTAGCGTCACCGTACTGCTGTCAGCCAGTGTTCAGAGGGGGAGCCTAATGGTGTCCTAACTGGTTTTGCCAGCTGCCATCTTCTTGACACCAAATCATTTTCGTTGTGATGCCTGGGCGCATTTCAGCTTTTGTTCACTGCGTCTTAAACACTCACACCTGAGAGAGGTGAAGGTCATTGAACTAGAGCCAGGGAAAAAGAAGACACTGGATGAATGAAAGTAAGAGGCCAAGTAACCAGTCACAGTCTATTGAGCGTCCGTAATATTCTGTGTCCTGGGCTCACTACAGGGATGCTATCTTAATGGGAAGTAATGACTCTTCTTATAGGAACTCATCTCTTAGCCAAGAAGACTAAGTAATCAAATAACTGACTTAATGTAGTAAGTGCTCTAAAAGGTACTTTCAGGGTGGGGTACCTCAGCGGCTCAGTCTGTTGAGCTGCCGACTCATGGTTTTGACTCCGGTCATGATCTTGGGGTGGTGGAATCAAGCCCTGTGTCAGGCTCCATGCTCAGCGGGAAGTCTGCTCCAGGATTCTCTCTTTCCCTCTGCCCCTTCCCCCATGCTCTCTCCCTCTCTCTAAAACAAACAAATTAATCTTTAAAAGAAATATATAAAAATAAGTAAAAGGTATGTCCAGGATATTGGGGGAAACAAAATGGCTATTTCTTTCTCCTATAAGGGAAGAAATGGTTTATTATTCAGGAGTACATATATGTCTCTTGTATTTACTTCTAAAAATAAAGGAATATGGCTAATTATGAAGAGTCAAACACTATCAAAAAAATGTAAAGCAGCAGTTAAAAAAAAAAAAAGACCAAAATCTTACGATACGTAGAAAGCCACAGTTATAAATGCTGAGACATATTCTTTTCTACTTATACTCACAAAGTTTTGCCAAACTGAACTCAAGCCATGGATGGTGTTTTCCCATCTTCCATTGTCACTGTGTAATTTCCGTGGTCCTCTCTCTGATGGCTCTGGAGCAATAGAATCCTGTGTAAAGGCTGGGTCACACTCTGTGGGAGTAGCATTATTTATTTCACTCATTTGGATTGTACGTTTTCTAATTTTCACTTTTTGCTATTGTAAGTATTTCTCTTGTGAGGAGAATTAATGACTACTGGTGGGTCACAAGGTACTGTCATTCAGATCCCTGGTGAGGCCCTATGTTGTAGCTCTCTGGATTGCAGACATCAAGGCTCGGGAGAAAATAGGTGTTTCTGAGAAAGTGTCTTATCAACTCATCTTTTTTTTTTTTTTTTACTTTAGGAAAGGACCTGTCTTGTACACTAGCTATTTTACCAGATTTAGTTCCTTATAAATACTGAAGATGTGCTAATCAAGGAAGTATTTACTTATAGCTGATTAATAGAATTTTATTAAAAGTCAACAAATCACTCATTCCATCATGGATGTCCATAGTTTGGAAATATAGTAAAGTCTGAGTTATGTAAGTTATTGATGTATTGACTAAATTTAGTGGTGGTAAATGATCTCTATTAAATATAATTATAGTATAAAATATTATTGTGAATGCTGGCAATTACAGTAATGCTAATAGGGGGTGAAAACTAATTTGACTTATCTTCTTTATCCAAAAGTAATAGTGTGTTAGAACTCTAGAAATGAGAAAGATGCAAAATTAGAAGTGTAGATACTTTTCTTTGTCAGAATATTCACATTATAATATTTTTATTTAAGTTCTTTAGTGAATAAAAGAAAAAGTGAATCCTCCTATACCATTCTTCGGCACCGGAATTTAGGAGGTATTTAGGAGGAAAACAAGATTCTGGAGAGACAGAAGCAGTCTGTTTATACCAAAGACAGGGGAAAAGTCAGAATCTTTTCTCAAAGGTTGCTTTAACCGTGATTCTGCAAAGTACTTTTCCTATTTACACTGTTAAGTGGCAGGCCCTCAGAGGCAACATTTGCAGTGGCAGAGGAGGTAGAGGCTTGATCTCTCTCTTTCTGAAGGGCTCAGAACTCACAGCGGGAGAAATATGGATAAGTAGAGAGATTGCAAAGGGCCATTTTTTACCCTGTGTTGGGTAATAGAGGGTAAAAGGCAGAATTGTCAACAGTCTGTTATGGGGAGAGAGTGAGAGAGAGAAATTTAGACATAAATATAAAGCTAGTGTTTCTAACTGAAAGATGAGGTTTTCTGAGCGATAGGAAGAACTTAGGTGGCGAAATACTGTGTTTTCCAGAATGTAAGTGCATGTTGAATGAATGACTGTTATATTAAGGGGCTGGAAAGAGAGAATGGGTTTGCAAGCCTTAAATTTAAGAATCCTCGTGTGAGGGGATGTTCAGCTGGTAAAGGAGCAGATCCAGAACACAGAAGAGTAATTGAGTATAGGAGAGTATGAAGAGCAGATGACTTAGGAGAAGAAGGGGAAAGAATAAAATAGCCAAAAATGAAAATTCAAGAGGAATAAAAACATGTCTTCAAAATCACATAATACTTTAAGTGTGGTGATGAAAGTCAGTTTACCAAATTCTGAAAAATTTTAGTACATCTTTGTAGTCATAATATGCCTTTTCAAGTAGAAATCCCTTCATTATTAACACAATCCTATTTTGATTTGGGCTTGACACTTGAAGTAAGCACATTATATTTTTAGCATCCTTGCTCATATCTGGCTTTGAGCTATGTGCCTTTAGTAATGGCTTTTTAAAAATTAAACTTTTATAGGAAACCTTCTGGATATTTTTCTCCATGTAGCAACCTCATATTATTTCTCCTTGAATAATCAGATAATTAGTAAGACAGAATATTTTATTACTGTTCTTAAACATTTGTGCCAACTAGACACAAATCACATTTTGAAGAAAATCGGTAAATTTTGGACAGCTTAGAGGAGTCTATTTTCTTGTAGAGTTAATGAATTTGGGTTTGCAGTTTCAATTCCCACAGAGACCAGTTAGTTCTATTCTCTTCTGTGGCCAGAGCCTACACCTGTAACCTTGACCAGCCCTCCTTCCCAGGCTTGCCACTGGTCACAAGTCATTAGAAACAGGTGATTGATTATCACTAATTCACAGTCTGTACTGGAAAAATGTATAAACACCAAAGTCAAGTATTCTTCAGGGATTGATGATGGACTGTAGCATTTTCCTTTTGAATGTCATCCAGGTCTATAAACTTGCTTTGAAATAGGTCTTTTTGTCATTCTCCGGGGGATTATAAAATACTTTCTTATGAAAGAACTACAATAAATGCTTAAAGCAATATTTCCTTCAACTGTAGAAGATTTAACATAAACCCGGGCAGTTCATTTCAACTCTTAAAGTCTAGAGTTACTAAACATTAGCCCTTTTTGGATTTGAATAATTAAGATAAAGGCCAGTGAATGGTCTACAAGATAATTCTAATTATTAAAAGTTATGTAGACTAAGGTATGATATTTTCAGCATGATCAAAATTATATTTGTAATCTTAAACATCATTTGCTGTTGGTGCATAAAATTTTCAGGGACCATTTCATCCTGGTATATATGTTCCCATTATCTTTTTTTGTTTGTTTGCTTATTGGGTTTTATTTTTTATTTGTTCTCAATTGGGTGGTCACTAAAAAGATTATATGTATTTATTTATACTTGGTTTTATGTTCTTTTTTTTTAAGAATAGGTTTATTATAAGTTTTATAGGACTTTAAAAGTAATTCCTATGCAGTTAAAGAGGTGGAGTAGTATAGTTTAGTTTTATCTAGACTAGCAGTACATTTTTATGTAAATTAGAAAATGTTTTCTTGCATTTATATTCATTCATGTCTTCATTCAGCATGCACTTTTCAGCGCCTACAATGTGTAGTTTGCAATGCTGTGGATAGGATAGAATGATGAATGCAATGGAAGTCCCTCCTTTCATTAAGCTTACATTCTAGGGCTGAAGACAGACAGATATAAACAGATAAGCAAATACATTTTAGAATACCAGAAAGTGATAAATTTATTTTGAAGAATAACCCAGCAGAATAAAAAGGGGAGTGGGGAAGTGGCCAAGAATGCTTCTTGAGCAGGGTGACATTTAAGCAGAGAGGAAATAAGCCATACAAGTCTCAGCAGAAAACCATTTCAGGCAGAAAAACAGGAAGGACAAAGGCTCTGAGACTGAAATGTACCTGCTGTGTTTGAGGAAACACCAAGGAAGCTGGTTTGATAGAACCAGTAGAAGGGAGAATGCCAGGACCTGAGCTTGTAGAGGTAGAGGGGGACATGTAGATCATTAGAAAGATACAGGATTATATTCTAAATGCAATAGGAAACTTTGCCCTCACTGACCATTTTACAGGAGAAAATTTATCTAAAATGTAAATTTAGAGAAATTTAGTAATGGCAAGAATTGCATGTTGATCTTATTTCTTGATCTTATATCTGTTTTGAAAGGAGTTCTCTGTGATCTTCAAATTTTATGAAAACAATTCATACTGTATTCTTAATATAAACACTCAGCAGATGATTAATAGGAAAGAATGTACTGTAATACATTGTAATAATGAAAGAAAAAAAGTAAATGAGAAACCTTTTTCATGAATATAGCCTGTGTCTCATTATCATCCATTTAAAAAGATTCAACAAATCTGATACATCTGAATAATTAGGGACATGATATAAAGGATATTTTATCAATAGAAATATTCTATATTATGTTAAGGAGTTTTAGAGATCAGTGAACGTTTTTGTAAATTGTGGAAATTGAAAATATATTATCCATTATCCAACTTATAGTTCACTTATATTTTTAAATCTCTCACCATCATAAACTTTAAGGCTAATTCCAATATATAAACATAAAAGTACATTAATCAGTGAAGTGTCTCCTCTACACTGTTGTTTAATGTGTGTGTAGTTTCAGTGAGGAACCAGATGACATAGAGTATCTGTCCAAGTGCTCACATGGGTGCTAGAGAGAACACTGCCATAACATTTCCATGTGTCCTTCCTTGGAAAAGAAATTCACCTTTATTCGAAGACTGTTACCTTTCTACACTTTTTGTGATAAAATATGGTTTGCTTTATGGCACTGATTATAGATAGAAGTTAGGTTATTTCTCTTTATATCTTCACCTGGCAAAATAAAAATTGGAAATACAACCTTGATCCCATTCCCCTTGTGTGTGTGTGTGTGTGTGTGTGTGTGTGTGTGTGAATTGCAAAATCAGAAAGTCTGGAACTTTCGGTGGACTGGGAATTTTTCAACTGGCTCTAATCCAAGATACTAATTGTCAGTGGTACGTGATCCAGATCAGAGAAGGAATCATCCATGGATATCTGCCACCTCCCTTTGGACTGTGGTGTTGTGGATTTAGTGATTGAGAAAGCTTACAAATGACTTGATTACCTACAGTGGGATAAAATGGTCTCAGAAGCATATAATAATATTATTTTACTAGATGTGGGCAAGCCCTGTCTATGTAAGGAGGCGTGGCTAATCCCTCCTTCTTCCTGGAGGTGTCATTACCATATGTGGCCCAGGAATTCCCTCTATAGGGTTATAATGACTTCTCTCCTGCTATTTATTTTTAGTCATGTTTAACATTTATGCATTTTTTTCTCTTCTTAATAAGTACATGTTCTTTATCGGATAACATTACAGTTTTCCTCCTGGCGATTCAGCAAACTCATTTTTTGTTATGGGCAAAATTGGCTCATTGCTCAGTGCTGTTTGTTAAGGCTCCTCCTAAGTAATAAGACTATTTATATTTCATAAAAAGTAGCCTTGAGCCTTTGGATGTGGTTTTTTTTTTTTTTAAAGATTTTATTTATTTATTCGACAGAGAGAGAGATCACAAGCAGGCAAAGAGAGAGAGAGAGGAGGAAGCAGGCTCCCCGCTGAGCAGAGAGCCCGATGTGGGACTCGATCCCAGGACCCCGAGATCATGACCCGAGCCGAAGGCAGCGGCTCAACCCACTGAGCCACCCAGGCGCCCTGGATGTGTTTTGATTCCCCAGAATTTGGAAAGTCAATGCTCTCACATTCCCATTTGCAGAGGTCACATCACTGATATTTGGTGAGATGAAACTATTAATTATAGATACCAAGTTGAACGGAAGTGAAGATTTTCCTTTCATCTCGGTCTGCTTAGATAAAATGGTGCTTGAATTTATAACGTCAGTGCTAAGTTAGTATTCAGAGCAGCAGGGACTGCAAACCCTCCCCTGCCGGAGCCAGTGCACCAGGGCTTCCTGCTGCTGCTGAGAGCTTGTGGTAGAAGGCTGAAGTTCTGAGACATTCACCATCTTTTCTGACTGATAAATTTCATGTAGGAGGGCTATTATTGTTCCAGATGGGTTTTCAGCTTTATGCACACTAGCTTCGCAGACTCCTGCTGTAATCGAAAATTGGTTTTATGCCAACATTTGACAAAGAAATTAGATGAAGTTAACTACTCTTTGGTTTTAGATAACTGATACAAAGTGCCTTCGTGGCGATGACAGAAAAAGTTGAAATTCAAACTAAGTGGTGTCCTTGGGTGCATTCTCATTTAGACCTTTCCCCTGAGGTTTGTATAATATCATAAAATTGCATTCAGATACAGAATGTGCATAACATCAGGCTCACTGAAATTTTGATGATCCCCTTCAAATCCGTATTATTCTTTTAATTTTTTTTTTCTTTTTCAAGTGTATTTAAATTCCAGTTCGTTAACATACAGGATAATATTAGTTTCAGGTATAGAGTTTAGTGCTTTATCACTTAAGTACAACACCCAGTGCTCCTTACGACCAGTGCTCCCCTCAATATCCATCACCCTCTTACCCCATCTACCACCCACCACCCCTCCAGCAACCTCTGTTTCTTCTCTACACTTAAGAGTCTCTAAGGTTTGCTACTGTCTCTCTTTTTCTTTTCAGTGTTTTTTTGGGAAAACTGGCTAGATATTTGAAGTAACTGTAAGGATGATGATATGAAAGGATTTAAAAGGCATTTGCTTGCATGGTGAGAGCATTCATTATGTTTATTACTTTTAGGTTCTTACAAGCTGAATAAGAGAAAGTCGTTTTCTTGAAGTGAGAATTTTCTTGATATCCCTCCATATTTTTTCCAAATTTGGCATTTGGAGAATAAAACAGACATATAAAATGCTTATTATATTTGGCAAGTTGTAAATATGGTCGATTGAAGGTAAGCATTGAGTTATAGCTGTTACCAGAAGATGTGTGATGAGATAAGTGAAACCTCAGCTTCCTAGTTAGAATGCGCCTTGACGGCCACCTGCTAAAACAGGGATGAGGTCATCCCACATGTTGTTGGCACCTGACACTCAAGGATGCTGTGCACTGATGAATGGCTGAATTCACCAGACCAGAGCACGTGGTCTGACTCTCCAGCCAGGCATTGTAATGGGGAGTGTATTTATAGAATAGGTGGGAAGATTTGGGTTAAAAAAACAAATAAACAAACAAAAAAAAACCCTACATGGTAACAGGAGATGAAGTGATTCAACTGTTATAGGGTTATTCTGTGTCTAAAGTATCCAGATGGCCAACAGACACATGAAAAAGTGCTCCATATCACTTGGCATCAGGGAAATACAAATCAAAACCACAATGAGATATCACCTCACACCAGTCAGAATGGCTAAAATCAACAAGTCAGGAAATGACAGATGCTGGCGAGGATGCGGAGAAAGGGGAACCCTCCTACACTGTTGGTGGGAATGCAAGCTGGTGCAGCCACTCTGGAAAACAGCATGGAGGTTCCTCAAAATGTTGAAAATAGAACTGCCCTATGACCCAGCAATTGCACTATTGGGTATTTACCCTAAAGATACAAATGTAGTGATCCAAAGGGACACATGCACCCGAATGTTTATAGCAGCAATGTCCACAATAGCCAAACTATGGAAAGAACCTAGATGTCCATCAACAGATGAATGGATCAAGAAGATGTGGTATATATACACAATGGAATACTATGCAGCCATCAAAAGAAATGAAATCTTGCCATTTGCAACAACATGGATGGAACTAGAGCGTATCATGCTTAGCGAAATAAGTCAAGCAGAGAAAGACAACTATCATATGATCTCCCTGATATGAGGAAGTGGTGATGCAACATGGAGGCTTAAGTGGGTAGAAGATTAAATGAAACAAGATGGGATTGGGAGGGAGACAAACCATAAGTGACTCTTAATCTCACAAAACAAACTGAGGGTTGCCGGGGGGAGGGGGTTGGGGAGAAGGGGGTGGGATTATGGACATTGGGGAGGGTATGTGATTTGGTGAGTGCTGTGAAGTGTGTAAACCTGGTGATTCACAGACCTGGGGATAAAAATATATGTATATAAAAAATATATGTTTATAAAAAAAAAAAAAAAAAAAAAAAAAAAAAAAAAAAAAAAAATAAAGTATGCAGACGTTTGTTACTGAACACTGAAGAGTTTTGTGGATATATCTTCAACTCTAAATTAGAGCTATGGCTCATTTGAGCTGAGGTAGGAACTTTTCTGTGTTTAAGAAAATAAAATAGCCCTGTTCCTATTCTGTACTATTGATTTTTTTACACTTTGGAGAAATTTCCTCAGGTCTGTGTTCTGAAATGTGCCCATTTTAACTGCTTCTGCCTTTTTTCATCATCATCAATTATTGGCTGTCATTGACAGGACATGTGCCTAAAATAATAGAGTATTTTCTAGAGGGAAGGCATTGGTTACAAAGCAGGGCTTCATGGACAAAGGCCAGTCAGTGGCAAAGCATCCCATTACAAAATAAAAGGAAAAAAGAAAAAGAGAAAAAGATAATATTGCTCTGATTTTGCTAAATTTCTTTCTTTAGCCTGAAATGATGAACTGCATGATTACTTGGTATTAGAATAGTCTTTCATGAGATGAAGGTGATAATAAATGATAATTATTATCCCCGATTGATAAAAGCAGAAGTGTTTAGCTCAAAAGTCTTCATTTTTTTTGAAGACTCCACTTTTAATTTTCATATTTATGGTTCTATAAAATTAAAGAGTCTGGGAACTACTTATCTAGTTTGATTAATTACCCAAACCATGAATTCCATCAACAGAAACCCCAACAAGTGGCCCCCAGCCTTTTCTGAAAACCCTTCCTATGAGTTCTTAGCCTCCATTATGATCTTGGGTTTCTCTGCTACAAATTTTTCTTTACATTGGATCTACGGTGACTTCTTTAGTTACTGCCTTCTTTTCATTTTACCCAAATCCATATGTGCTATGTCTAATATAACATTTTCCCAAACGTCTTCTGAAGACCACTGATTTCATGATATGTGTTAAAAGGTATCATGAGAAAAGGTGGGGGAGACCACAGTCAAGTTATTTGGGAAAGTGGTAGTTCAAACAGTAGATTATTTAATTTCGTTACTTTACAAATTCTTTATTGGGCTGAGTCATTCAATAAATATTTATTGAGCATCTACTACATGTCAGGCAGTGTTCTATATTCTGATCTATACAGGAGATATTTAAGAGAAAGATAAAATAATCTGGGTCTCCCAGATTTAGACTGTGGAATCTTTTTTTCTTTCTCGTAGTTGGTGTTATTTGGGGCAGCACTAAAATTATTGGATAAAATTTGTATCTTCTTCCCCTCATCTCCCTTTCTTTAAATTTTCTCAAATTAAACCTGTTGATTCCTTTAACCTTCAGTTCCATGATTTTCAGACCCTTCTACTCTACTCTGGACATGTCTTAGTTTCTCTTTGATTCTATTGAAAATCTGGCAATAACACAAATGTCAGGTTTGGTTTGTGTAGTATAGCATGGGATCCTTATGTTCTTTTTCTGGCTCTGTATTCCTATAAATGCAGGACAAATTCATTTTTGTTTTGTTTTTGTCAGTATTATCATGTGGTTATCAAATATGAGCTCAAATTCCATAATGAGCACATATCTATATCAAGCATCATCTTGTTAGAACCAGCCCATCAACCCTGTCTTGTTAAGATCTTTTTGGAAATTTGTTCATTGGACTTTCAAGAAAAGCTGCCCACTCAAGTCTATCTTAAGTAGGGACAGGTTATTGTAGGAATAACTCTAGAATAATGAGGACATGCATCTCAGTCACACAGGCAAGCTTTCTGTACTGCAGAAACAGCAGCCCAAGAAAGTGTCAGGGGAACATGAGACCCCTGTACCATTGGGTCACACAGAATTGAGAGTGTGGTTCAGGAACTGAAGGCTGATTAGAATGCTCTAGTGAATGTCGTCTCATTGCCTCCAGGAGCAAAACTTTATTGATCTCTTTTCCTGTTCTTTGGCATTAGTCTGATTTACTGATGCCTTTCTTTGGGGCCTTCCGATTCTATATCTGCTAGCCCTGCCGAGGTCTTGCCATATTTCAAGCTCAAGAGTTGGCCCATTTGGAACTAGAGCGTATCATGCTTAGCGAAATAAGTCAAGCAGAGAAAGACAACTATCATATGATCTCCCTGATATGAGGAAGTGGTGATGCAACATGGAGGCTTAAGTGGGTAGAAGAATAAATGAAACAGGATGGGATTGGGAGGGAGACAAACCATAAGTGACTCTTAATCTCACAAAACAAACTGAGGGTTGCCGGGGGGAGGGGGTTTGGGAGAAGGGGGTGGGATTATGGACATTGGGGAGGGTATGTGATTTGGTGTGTGCTGTGAAGTGTGTAAACCTGGTGATTCACAGACCTGTACCCCTGGGGATAAAAATATATGTTTATAAAAAATAAAAATTAAAAAAAAAAAAAAAAAAAAAAAAAAAAAGAGTTGGCCCATTTGGTACACTGCAGTCTTGTGCAATAGCTTTCTGTCTGTCAAGTGTCCTTCTACCATGCAGTTCTGATTTACTGTATTGCTCATAGCGCAGTTTTGATTTCTTAGTATAGCTCTCTTGGAGCTGATCAGGGGAAATTAATCATAAATAAAACCACAAGTAAACTAAATAGTAAGTAGTATAGACTACTGAATGGTTCTTAAAATGTGGTCCTTGGACTGTCAGAGTCCGCATCAGCTGGGAATATGTTAGAGGCTCCACCCTAATCCTACTGAATCAGAAATTCTGGGGCTGGGATCCAGCAGTCTGCATTTTACCAAGCCCTCCAGGTGATTCTGATGCAAGCTTAAGGAGAACAGATGGCATAAAATTGTCTCCTTGGAGTCTAGATTTATAGTATGCTTACAAAAAAAAAATTACTTTGAGAATAATTGATATGCAAAAAATCTTTCTGATAATATTTAACTAACAGTTTCTGCTGTTTTTTATTTTATTTTATTTTATTTTATTTTTGCCAGGAGGAGAATATTGTCAGCATATAAGATCATGCTTTTTTATTTTAGCTGTGGCTTACAACTGATGTAAACTTGGGACCAGTTTTTTGGTATACAAATTAAAAACAATAATTCTTATTCCTTAATGTTTAAAACGAACAGGAATATGTGGTCTTGGAGGCCATTCCTGTCCATTCTTGTTTTCATGGTATTTTAAAATATATATGCTATATACTGTTTTGAAATAGACTTCATATGTCATATAATACCCTCATTTTAAATACAGTTAAGTAACATTTAGTACATTCAGAATTGTGCAGCAGTCATCACGATTAATAGAATATTTTCATCACCCCCCAAAAGAAACCCCCTTCCCACTGGTAGTTACTCCTCAATCCCTCCCTTTTGAACTTTTCATTAGCTACCTGCAACCACTAATCCACTTCTTGACTTTGTAAATCTTCCTGTTTTAGACATTTCATATAAATGGCATCATATGATATATGATCTTTTGTAACTGGCTTCTTTCACGTCACATAATGGTTTTAAGGTTTATCTGTGTTGTAGCAGGCATCAGTACTCCATTTCTTTTCATTATTCCAAATCATTCCAAATAATATTCTATCAAACAGATATACTCTATGTGGATATAGTGAATATTCTTATATAAATAGATATACATTATTTATCCCCTCATCAGCTGATGGACACTTGGGTTGTTTCCACATTTTGGTTAATGTAGATAATGCTGCTACAATCATACATGTACCAGTTTTTGTATGAACATTATTTTCATTTGTCATGGCATATAATTAGGACCGAATTGCTGGGTCATATTGGTAACTCTGTATTTAATTTCTTAAGGAACTGACAGACTGTTTTTCAAGGTGGCTGTGCATCATTTTACATCCCCACCTCAGTGTATGAGTGTTCCAATTTCTCCATATTCTTGTCCACAGTCGTTATTATGTGCCTTTTTAATAGAACCATCTTTATTAGGTATGAGTGGTATCTCTGTGGTTTTGAATTATACTTCCCTAATGATTAGTGATGTTGATATTAAACATTTTTATATGCTTATTGGCTATGGCTTTGGAAAAATGCTATTCAGATCCTTTGACCACATATCCATTGGGTTATTTGACTTTTCATTATTAATCTACAACAGTTTTTTCTTTTATATATCCTAGATGCAGGTCCTTATCAGGTATATGATTTCATGATAGTTTCTTTTTTGATAAAAGGTTGAAAGACTAGATATGATCTCTGTGTATGAAGAAGGAGATTAATGAGAGGTTAAAATTATATATATATATTTTTTGTTGTTGGTTTTTTTTTTTTTGTTTGTTTGTTTTGCAGTGAAACAAAATAGCAATGGTCACTGCTATGATAATTGAATTAAAGGATTTTGCTTCAAATGTATTCAGGAGAAAACCAATGCATAATTTTAAAGGAATGAGAATTTCCATACAGAGTGGATACCTAAATAATGAAGGGTTCCAACAGAATTAGAAGGAAATATAAAATATAAGTGTGGAAGTTAGGATTTTGGTTATTGTTGACACAGAAGAGTTCCTCTGGTATGATAAGGCGAGAACCGTCCTGCACTCACTTTATGTGTGAGGAAGAGGGGTGGAAAAGGAGACACTGTAGATTCGCCTTATTAAATAAAAGGTGATGAGTAGGAGAGAGGAGGCTGGTCATGAGCTGCACTCAAAATCAAGGCAAAAGAAAGTGTATAGATTGGAAGGATTTGGGTATGTTTGAAGCAACGGAAAAGGAAGTGTGTGGAGAGGAAACAATTGATGGCGTGTAAAAGAGGGTGAAGGCAAAATCTTAATGAGTCAGGGTGGGCCAGATTAGAAAACACAAAGGAGAACCTTTTAGTAATGACTGCCAGGCCAACTCTTGAAGCCCCTCACCCATTCTCAGATAGGAGTCCCAAACAAACAGGATGTATCTTTACTGTTCACGTCATTTATTGCTGATCTGAATGAGACTTCTCTCTCTCTCTCCTCACATTCTGTCATCATATATTCAACTGAAGTTTCCATCAAATCATCAGGGTCGATTTGTTCAGGAAGAAATGTTCCTTATTATAGAATGTTCTGTATTACTGAATTTTTTTATAGCGACATTCCGTTTTAAGGCAAGCTTTTAGTCAAATTCACCTGATGTTCCTTACAATCCAGTAGTTCCGCAGCCTAAATATACCTCTAGTCATGCCACAACTCCAGGTGGCATATAGATGTGTGAAATGATGACGAATTTTAAACTCTTCACTCTGGCAAAGTTAATAAACAGTACTCCAGGCATTTCTTTCTCAATTATGACCCTCCCTCACATGATTCTCTCTTTGTTTTTATGGTTTCTGTGTGAGGATTTCCTATTGATGTGATAGCAATATCTGGAGAACAAATGTATGGAAATAAAACTTTTAACTCACTAAAAGTCAGGAGACCCAGCCTTAAGTCCTGGCTGGGCAGGAATTACTTGTGTCCTTGGTCAGCTCCCATTCTCTCTGGACACTTTGTTTCTTCGTGGTAAAGTTAAACCATTCCATTGAAAGGAAATTGAAAGTCCTTGTAGCTTTGTTAGTGTCAGTGAGTCTTTCTCTAAGTTGGAAGTTGCATTGTCTCTCTTTGTTTTCTGACCTACCTCCCCAGGTTTAATAGATAGACAGCATTCTGATTTAAAGATACAATGTTCTGCATATTTTCTCACTGCTCATTTTTTCAATTGATTGTAACTCCTTCAAATAGAAATCCTGATAATGTTTCCATCCTGTCCTTGAATTTTTTTTTCATGTTGCGTTGATCCAGACCTCCTTGCAGCCTGGCCCCAGCTCAGGCCTCCCCAACAGCGTTGATGCACTGGCTAAGGACCTTGATGTCCAAATCCATGTGCACCGTGATCATGAGTACTGCGCTCTCACCCCACAGTCCAGCCCTGTCAAAGGGTCCCAGCAATTTGGTATTGTCTCCTCTATTCCAAATTCTTCTGTCCAGGTCTTTGAACCACAGTGATTTTTTTTTTGTTTTTGTTTTTGTTTTTGTGTTTTGGTTGGGAGAGTGGGGATTGGGGACTATAGGACAGCTTTCCATACTAAGCACTCTGTTGGTGCTCTGTAATATAGACCCAGTAAATTTTTATACCTGTCCTGGGCATTGGGTAATCACTGATTTACACATGAGGAAACTAAAGTGAATTCAGGTTAAATAATTTACCCACGTAGGTGGAAAGAAGTGGTCTGCGCCTCTGAGAGGTAATATCCAAATTCTTTGCTCTTAGCTACTCTGTTTTTGTGCATCTAGGGTGACTCTGGGAAGGAAGAATACTGGCCTTACCCAGAAGGAACAACTTTAGTGGTCTTTTCACTTTTTTCCCCCGGCCGCCCCCAAAGGCAGAGAGGAGGGAGACTTGAATGTGGGGAAAGGAAAGATTGATAAGCCTATCTTTGCAGAGCATGCTGCTCACTTCATTTCAAGGTATCTCTTTTAATGAAAATCATGTTTTCCCATTGTTAGTAGTAAATGATCATAAAAGCAGTTGTCATTCTTTGAGATGCTCATCTAATGAGACAAAAACACTGTTGATCAGTGTTTTAACTAGGTTATAGCATGAAAAGTTTTTAAAAATTTCTCTGTGTAACACGTCCAGGCATTTTACATAGTTAATATCTTCAGTTTCTGTACATCTAAATATACCTTCACCACTTGCAATAAGCCATGCTGAATTAGTTTGGAAATGTGTTATCAATGACATGTGTTCCATCCTCCCGGCAGCTGTAACATTGCATTATAATGAAATATGGGTTGTAAACCAGATGTGTGTCTTGTCATTGCATTATTTGAAATACTACATTATAAAGGAATTAATGCAGTGTTCACAGATCTGTCAGGTTGTCTTGCACATGGTTGATGAAAACAAAGGAAACCAACCATTACTTTACTGCATAGAGGTTAGCAGCTCAGCCTGTACCGAGTGCATACTTTTGGCCTAAACATAAATAGATGATCAGGACTCAAACTTGGGCTTCATGTAGCTAATAGTCTGGTGGAGGAGACAGATCATTGGTTTTCAATACCATGGAAATCATCTTTATTGGATTTATCCTATTTACCTAAAGGGTCTGAACCTATAAATCACAACAGTCAAGTCAAATCGTCTCTAAGCAGAATTCTTTTATCATGTAGTACTTGGGATAAAATTAAAACTCACTAATAAAACTATAGGATGAGAGATACTTGGAATAATAGCAGCTCCTCAGGAAAAGACCGAGAGATTTTACGTGTCTATATAGTAATATAAACCAGACATGTGATGAACTCCCATACATATCGTAATACCTGACATCAGTAGAAGTATGGGACAGGGACAGATGGGCACAGAAGAAGGCTTCATCTGTCTGCTATAGGAGTTAAATCACATGCAAAGGATGGTACACACTTCACTACCACATTATGGAGGGGACGGGCAAAAGGAAGCCTATCTAGTAGAGTAGATAAAAATAGAATTGCATCTCATAAAGATGTTTTAATTAAAAAGTGTTATTTAATCCTAAGACCCATTCGGAATCTGTGATGTTGGTGATGGTGATTAATGATAAGTAATATTAAATGATCTCATTTGGTGTCCCTGCAATCTAGGGAAGTAGGCCTACTTATTACCGCCATTCACGGATGATAAAATGAATACAGGAAGGTTAAAGCACCTCCCAGAGATCGCACAGGAAGAGGGAGAATAAGCCCGTGTCCTCACTGACAGTGCCATACGGCTCCATATATGAGCAGCTGCTGGTCCTTGACCGTTTTATTCCAGGACGGCCGCGCCTGGTAAGAGGAGAATGATTTCATAGAGTACCAGTTTGCAGAACTCGCCAGTCAGTTAAATTTGGCAGAATGATTCCTGAACCTTATGTGAAAGAATTTTCTAATGAGCAGAGATGCTCAAGAAATGGCATGAGGAGCTGTTTTAGATATTTGCCCAAATCAGGGGAGGCTCTTTTCTTTGGCCCGGCCCTAATTGCATTCCTTTTAGTACAGAGATGGAAATTTCCAGTTATCTAGCTACCAAGAGTTTTCTGAAGCTTTTGTCGTGGTTATTGTTGTTTTACTGTCCTTTAATTCTTGACTCAAAACAATATTAAATAGCATTTTATTATTACCCATTCTGGTTCCAGTCTACATTCTGTATTTTTTTTTTTTCAGGGTTAGAAATAGAGTTTTGTTCAGGCTCAGAGTCTGCACAGCCCTGAGACAGAACTGTGCAATCCTTTCAAAGAAGAAAGGTATCTGAACACTTTGGTTACCTTCCCAGGGACAGCAGTCATAGGCTGTGGCAATTACCTAATTTGAGACAGGTTGATGACAGATCCCCCACCCCGCCCATTCTTTCATAGCAACATTAGAAAAGCAAGCTGGCAAGAAGTCTAGGGAGAGAATTCTCATTGTACTTTGCAAATATCATGTGTTGCATTTATTGCAATCCGTATACCCCATCCTCTGATAAAGAAGCACATAGATCTTAGTGCAGCTTATATAAGTTTTAAAAAGCCACAATTTCCTAGAAATGATGATAATTAACATTTATTGAGCACTTTCTGTAGCAGGCAGTGTTCCTAGCACTTTACATTTTAATATGCCTTATGGTCACATTAAGCTGGAGAGTTAAGTATTACAAATATCCCCTTCATAGATAAAATGCACAGACCTAGTACATGATGCCCAAGATCACACAAGTAGGGACTAAGATGTGATTTGGACCTCAGTTGTCTCAGTGCAGGGCCTGCAGTCATAATCGAATCTGTATACGGCCTCATTATCCGGTGTGTTACCCTCACAAGAAGCAGACTCATTCACTGTACGGTGAGTGCGTGGGCCAGATTCTGCAGATCGGCTTATTTGATACCTGCTGCTCCCATTCTAGCATATCTTCCTGTATACAGAGGCTGGAAATTCAAAAAGCACCTCTAAGAATCCCTTGCCGCTTGAGTTCCACTCCTGCCCTGGGCTCTGCCAAACAGATTTCGTTGTCTGACTTGGAGTGTACGGGAGTGAGATGTAGGAAATGCAGCAAAGGCCTTCCTTGTGTCACTGCTGGTTTGGTCTTTGGCATCATAGCTGCTGAGCAGGGGGTGGCGGCAGCCGCAAGATTTTCTCTAGAACATTCTTATGTTGTGGTTGGGAATTTTTATAACTACTTACCAGCCTATAATAAAATTCTTTCTACTTAAGCTAGCTACATTGCATTCCTTGTAAACAGGAGTCCTAATTAATGCAGAGGACTTGAAGCCTGTAAACAGATTAGTCTAAGGATCTTTCCAACCTGTGGTATGTCCCTCCAGTACTGGGAAGTTGACTAGAGGAAATGCATTTCTCCAGTATTAGAAAGTTGGACTAGAATGCCCATGGAGTTTAAAATCATCTGATTTTTAATGTCAAGAACCAGAACGGGGCACACAGGAGATTCTTCAAGTATTTCCTTAAGTTGTCTCCGCTCTGAGTTTGCCAGTAAAACAGCATTGCATTTCTGGGAGATCATGTGTCTCTTATAAAAAATAATGGAGGTTATCTTGAGGAATGATCAGTCTAATCATTAAGAAGGGCCCCCAAAAGCATTGCTTGTTATGTTCATATCCTCCATAACAGAGGAGCTGTAATGGAGATTTTCCTCCTTCTCCTCTTGCCTTTGTATTTCTTCTTCTGCCCTCCCCAGTCTCCATGTCTAGTTCTTAAAGGAAGGGTGGGCAGGATCACATAGGACACATCCCTGGTGGTGAACAGTCACAGAGACTGGCAGGATGACATTGAGACAGTGAGTTTCCAGATGTAGCAGAGGAGAGAGAAAGGCGGAGAAACAGGAGAAGATAAGATTGGAGGGAGGAGCTTAGAGCTTAGGAGATCCTCATCTACCATGTGGACAGGCTGATGGGTGTTAGCAGAATTTTTTTTTAAAGGCTCTATTAAGAAGATGGTTATGAATTAGTAAGCTGGATGATTGGAGCTGGGTAAGAGATAGAAGGGAGAAAATTATGAAGCTATTTCAGTAACCCAGCAATGAGGAATGAATACCACACAGCTAGAAATGGGAAGTTCAGGAGTTAGTAAGGGGTGCTGGTCCAAGTTAGGAGATTGGTATGGAAGCTGAGCACACAAACACACACACACACACACACACACACACACACGAATTCTAAAAAGACAAAAGTGGTCATGAATGCCATGGTGCAAGATATAAATAAGAATAAAGGCATATGGGGCACCTAGTTGGCTAAGTCTGCCTTCAGCTCAGGTCGTGATCCCAGGGTCCTAGGATTGAGCCCCACATCAGTCTCCTTGCTTAGCGGGGAGCTGCTTCTCCTTCTCCTGCTGCTGCTCCCCGTTGCTATCTTGTGCTTGTGCTCTCTCTTGCTATATCTCTGTCAAATAAATAAAATCTTAAAAAAAAAACCCAAAAGAATAAAGGCATATAAACTACTGGCTTTAGAGATCAGCCATTCTTGAAGGATAACTTCAAATGCAACATAGTGGGTAGAGGGCAAAAAGGCAGAGATGCAGGTGTACACAGACACCCCCCGCCCCATTCTCTCCAGTTGCTTGCTAGTGGGAGTTTCAGCTGAAGGAGCCAGCACTGAACACGCAAACACTGCTGGCAATTCCATAGCAACTCTCTTTTGCTCCATCTAGACATAATCACATTTTCCAGTCTGTGCTAGGAGGAGCCTTGTGCTACTGTTCTCATGCATCTGGGAAAGAAAGTCATTCTTTTGAAATTGGTGGGTGTTTCTCTGAGGTTATTGAACTAGCTTTTACTTCTTTTATTTTTAAATAAATCTTTTTAAAGGTGATATTGTGAAGGCATTGGGATATTTAGCAGATAATGGAAAAACCCAGGGGTTATAAGTAGAACTCAAAATAGCTTTTTCTTTTCCTGCATGGAGAATTTTAGGAGCAACAAAAACAAAAAAGCATTTTAAGCCTAGGGGGGCATCTCTTTTAGAGTTTAATTTTTGCTTAGCTTATTGAGGGCACCTGCTATAGACAAGTCATATAAGTGCACTCAATTTTCCAAGTAATGAGATCGCTCAGAAAGTGTCCATTATGGTCAAAAACTTGAGTGACAGGCATCAGATCAGTACTAAGCTGTTGACTTCAGGGGCTCTAAATCCACTTATATAATACCTTATTTATCTGAGGATAATTTATTTTGCAACTTTAGCCATCCTAGGACACATTCAGAACCTGAAATCAAGTTTAGAGATTTCTTATGTCCTAAAATAGACCGAGCAATATCCATTGCCCCTGTATTTTCTATGGGTAAACCCCTCAAGCAAATATCACTTATTGTAGATCCAGTGTTAGAAAGCTTAGATGGTAGCTTTCCAGACCATAACAAATTAGAAGCAACAAATTGCGAGGGGGAAGAGGTGTTACGGTAAACTCAGTAAGTTCATGAAGTAAAAGCTAGGAGTTTCACTTTAAGAGTGGATGAGAATAAATATAATCCTCATTTCTCCAGTCCCAGTAAATAAAATACTTGACTAACCCTGGTAAGTACTGGAACAATAATATCCCCTCCTTATCCTTATGCATATGGATTAGTCCTTCAAAGACTCTCAGGCCTTGCCTTTGGCCTAATACTGCTGTTATGCCATCCGTTACCAACAGGATTCGTGGGACTTTAAAGTCTTTAAGTTGAACTTCAGATGCACAGCATCTAAGGAAGTCTACCATTTTACTTGCCTTGAGGTTCATAGTTTCCTATTACTAAAAGGTAAACTGAGGCACACTAAATTTATTTGGGCATACGTGGGTTGAAATGGGACACACCAAAGGTAGGAGCATTCTACCAATAGGACCTATGGGTAAAGTTTTCATAGAAAAGATGCAGATGTTTTTGTAGAGAACAAAGCAAAGAAATTATTCGATTACCTGTACCTTAAGCTGTTACTTTATTTGAGGAAGCCTAGTTAGCTATTCATGTTTGAATCTTCTTTTTTTTTTTTTTTTAAGATTTTATTTATTTATTTGACAGATTGTTGACAGAGATCACAAGCGACAGAGATCACAAGTAGGCGAAGAGGCAGGCGGAGAGAGAGGGGGAAGCAGGCTCCCCACTGAGCACAGAGCCCAATGTGGGGCTCGACCCCAGGACTCTGGGATCATGATCTGAGTCGAAGGCAGAGGCTTTAACCCACTGAGCCACCCAGGCACCCCAATGTTTGATTATTTTTAAGTTTTATTTTCTTAGATTCCAGTGCATTGACTTTGGCTTAAGTTTGGTTTACTGATAGAGGCTACCGAGGAATTAGAGCCTACTAGCCTCTGTCTAAGTCACTAGCAGGCAGTTGGTTGGACACTCTTTTGTGATTTTGTGATCTTTTGTGATTTTGCCACCTTTTGGAGCCCCTAAAAATCCTCTCTATAGGAGACCACCAACTTTGTAGCTATGATTCTACATTTTGTTTAAGAAGGGAAACATCAGTGTTACTAAATTGAAGGTAACATTTAACCTAATGTTTGCCATTAGTCTCTTATTTGGTTTGCCATTGAAAACAATGTAGAAATTTAAATGTTATGATATGCTTAAAAATAATTGGAATTGGGGTGCCTGAGAGGCTCAGTTGGTTAAGCATCCAATTCTTGATCTCAGCTCTGGTCTTGATCTCAGGGTCGTGAGTTCAAGCCCTGTTTTGAGTCCAGTGTGGCACCTACTAAAAGAAACAAACAATCACAAACAAATAACAAGAGTTGAAGAAAGTGAATGGAGGTATAGGTAAGACAAGATTGGCTATGAGTTGACAATTATTGAGGATGTGTGATGAATTGTTAATTGTTGAATTAGGTAGGTTCATTATATTACTCTCCTACTCTTGTACATATTTGACACTTTTCATAATTAAAGCTTTTTTAAAAAAGCAGAGATTGTATTTAATGAAAAACAATTTAACATTTTGCTCTATATCTGATTTTACCAGGGTTAATATCCCAAGTGAAATTTGTGGCATGCTTTGCTAAAAGTTTATGGGGACGGTATTATGCATATGCTAATATAAATGAAACCATTTTCATTAAAATGATGTCCGTGTTCCATGACCCAGACATACACTCTTCGACTTGAGTCATGAGGGAACATTGAATTCCTTCTTTAAAATATTTTCCAAGTAGTGAATACTGATACGTAACAAATAAAAAGATGTGCTCTATTTTAAGGAAGATTTCAAATCTGTGCTACTTTTTTTTATATACCATAATAAATATTTTTTATCACATATTGATTTTCTATGAAGTAGAACTATATTTGTACATTCTTTTGAGATCTGTGAGCTCAGAATTAAAAAAAAAAAATCAGCACTTTTTAAAAATCCCTGGTTGTTTTTTTTCTTAGTGTTTTTCCAAACACTAGTTGCTTTTTTGATGTTAAAGCAATACATTACAAAAGAGAACATTTTAAAGAAGGAACATGTCACCTGCAAATCTATAATCCAGAAGTAGCAAACTTTGCAATATTCCTTAACACTCCTCTGGAGGTAGGGAGGCATCAGCAGGCCACATTGTACCACAAAGGACCCCCAGACTCAACAAAGACTTCCTGTCCCCAAGATGACATGTAGGAGCTGAGCTGCAGGACTTTGAAAAGAAACAGGGCAATAAGCACTATCCTGTGTGTGATACTCCTCTATGGCAGTAGGGCCATCACGGTGCTTTGTGGTCAGAAGAGAGCACAAGACTGTTGAATAACCAGTGGGTGCTGAGCCTCAGTAATGAATGACAAGGAATTTCTCTTACTGTGCAAAAGTTTTCTTGCATATAGGAAATCCTTGCTTCACACACGTTGTGTGTTAGAGGATGACCCCATTTACTGTGGTACAGGGCAAAGGAAGAGATAGGGATGGTGACAAGGATTCAGGAGTTCAGTTTTGTTTTTTCAATATATATATATTTATTTTATTTATTCATCTATTTGATTTAATTAATTTATTTATTTGTGTTAGTCACCATACAGTAAGTACATCATTAGTGTTTGAGGTAGTGTTCCATGATTAACTGTTTGCGTATAACACCCGGTACTCCATGCAATCCATGCCCTCCTTAATACCCATCACCAGGGTAACCCCGTCTCTCCACCCCCCTCCCCTCTAAACCCTCATTTTGTTTCCTGGAGTTCATAGTCTCTCATGGTTTGTCTCCCCCTCTGACTCCTCCTGTTCATTTTCTCCTTCCTTCTCCTAATGTCTTCCTTGCTTATTCCTTATGTTCCACAAATAAGTGACCTCAACACTCCACACTCAGCAATAGACAGATCGTCTAAGCAGAAAATCAACAAAGAAGCAAGAGCTTTGAATGATACGCTGGACCAGATGGACCTCCTTGATATATACAGAGCATCCACCCTAAAACAACAGAATACTCATTCTTCTTGAGCGCACATGGAACTTTCTTTAGAATAGACTGAATACTGGGTCACAAATCAGGTCTGAACTGATACCCAAAGATTGAGATTATTCCCTGCATATTCTCAGACCTCAGTGCTTTGAAACTGGAACTCAATAACAAGAAAAAATCTGGAAGAAATTCAAACACTTGAAAGCTAAATTAGACCATCCTGCTTAGGAATTCAGTTTTGATAATGCTGGATTTGAGGTGCCTTTAACACATCTAAGTGGGGTGTCTGGTAGGCAGTTGAAGAAGGTAAAACTTGACCTGAGTTAATGAGCAGAGGAGGGTTTTTTCCTGGCTGAGGTACAGTGTAAGTGAGGTCACAAAGGAAGGGATATGAGGAACTATTAATAGAGCTTAAGGATCTATTGAAAGTTCACATTGACAAGTAAATAAAGTAGTCAGGTATTACCAAAATATGTAAAACTCGTTATGACATGATGATCTGCAGTGATATTATCTTGTGATATACAGTGATGGTGTTCTTGATTTATCGTCATTTAAAAAAAATGGTAACAAAGGATGCCTTATATTCCTTAAGCAAGGAATGATAGAATGACATTGTTGAAAAAATTTCTTATAACCTCGTCATTACCCTAAATTATTTAAATGTATTATAGAAGATATGGATAAATGGGAGGAGTAATTTTCTGGAAAAGATAAATATGACTTGGTATTTCCTAGCAAGATAGGGTTGTCACCCAGTAGGTGTACAATTCAAATAACATTAAGTCTAAACAGAAACAGTATTCTTGCTGCCACAGCTTTAAAACAGAAACAGTATTCTTGCTGCCACAGCTTTAAAACAATTTACTCAGATCCCTTTTGAATCCTATCGCTCCCAGTGCAGGAGAGCTGGAGGATCTGCCACTGTTTCCTCCCCCTTCCTGTTCCTCCCCTTAATTTAGACATTATTTTCCTTTCTGAATCAAGGCTTCCATATGGTTTCTGTTTCTGTACTCTTATATAATGAGTTGATTACCCTAAATCTTTTCATCACCACAGTCTGTACCTATAATTCAAGCTGATCTCACAAATGTATGATAAAAAGAAAACCGTAGGAACAGTATGGATGAACATTAGCTTATCTATTCCCTTTAAAACAAACTTTCTACTGATAAACTGATATCACCATCTCTGTGCATCATAAGCTACATGGGATAGTTATTCACCACTTAGATTACTATAACGTAATCGGGCCTGTATAGTCCCACAACACGGTTAAGAATGGGAATCTAGTCACCAACTCATAGCAATGCTTTGAATTTTTCATTCAAATTACTAATTTGTGTAATGAATAAAAGTACAAATTACTTGTAATCTATTTTATAATCTATTTTTAATGTATATTACTTATATAATCTATTTGTAAACAGCCTTGTTAAAACAGTAGATAGGAAAAACCGTATCATATCTAATTCTTTGAAAATCTTTGAAAATCCCAAAATAAAACTTGGGATACTTCTCTATTCTACTTTTCCTCTTCTTGGATTCATGAGTAATGAAATCTATAATGTAGGGTGGATTGAAAATAGCTATATTTTATATGTGTGGTTATATATATATATATATTATGCAGCCATAAAAAAGAATGAAATCGTGACATTTGTAACAATGTGAATGGAACTAGAGAGTGTAATGCTAAGCGATATAAGAGAGATAAGTTAGAGAAAGACAAATACCATAAGATTTCACTTGTAAGTGGAACTTAAAACAAATGAACAATGGGACGCCTGGGTGGCTCAGTTGGTTGGACGACTGCCTTCGGCTCAGGTCATGATCCTGGAGTCCTGGGATGGAGTCCCGCATCAGACTCGCAGCTCCATGGGGAGTCTGCTTCTCCCTCTGACCTTCTCCTCGTTCATGCTCTCTCTCACTGTCTCTCTCTCAAGTAAATAAATAAAATCTTAAAAAAAAAAAACCAAAACAAATGAACAAAAGAATAAAAGAGAGAGGCAAACTAAGAAACAGACTCTGAAACTATAGAGAACAAACTGATGGTTACCAGAGGGGAGGTGGGAACTGGGGAATGGGTAAAATAGGCAATGGAGATTAAAGCGTACATGTACCCTGATTAGCCCCGAGTAACGTATAAAATTGTTGAATCACATATTGTATACATGAAACTAATATAACACTGTATGTTAACTAACTGGATTAAAATTTAAAATTTAATAGAAAAAGATAAGAAAAAATAGCTATAGTTCAGATTATGATCATAAAAAGTACCTGAGAAATAAATCTATAGCTTAGAAATATAGGAGCTTTGAAAATGTAACTACTGTAGTCAATTTTATGTACATATTACATAGAACTATATAATTATCTTCCTATATGTTTTTAGTACCAAATTATACTGTTTGACATAAGTGGATAATAGACTATTCTCGTTAGAACTTCATATTTCTATATAGTGTATACTGTCAGAAACACAGTAAATTATTAGCCAAGGAAAAATTACTTGCATGTTTGTTAGATGATTTTAGCTAGTTCAGTTAAAAGTACATTTTATGAAAGTAGTAGAACATACACGTTAGGAAAATAATAGAAAAATCTTTTTTTCCCCCCCACGGAATCCCTGCCTAACAAAGCAGACCATAATTATTCTAAAGATTTACTATCCATTAAATGATTAAATAACCAATGACGGGGCATTTTGAGACACAATATTTTATTCTAGAGTTGAGTGGGGAAGGAACATATTTCTAGCATCTGACACACATCCACCCACAAATCATGATAATGTTGCTATTTCTGAAGGATGAAATCTTTAAAATTAGAAGACAATTTGAAAGGATTTGTTTAAATTTCTGTTGGAGTGGGGGAAGAAAATGTAAGAGGAGACAATTTCTTACAAAATTAAAATCATGCTTGACACGGGATCCAGGAACCCCACTCCCAGGTAATTACTCCAGAGAAATTAAAACCAGTGTTCCCACAAACACCTGTGTGAAGATGTTTTTAACAGTTTCATTGACAGTCAGGAAATTGGAAGCGACCTGAATATCTTCAGCTGGTCCGTGGATAAGCCAATGTCATACAGCTCTACAGGGAAACACTACGGGACCATAAAAATGATGGAACTGTTGTTGTTAGCAACACCATGGATGAATCTTAAGTATGTTTTATTATGTGAATGAAGCCCGACTGAAGAAGCTGCATATTTTATGATTCTACTTGTTTGACATTCTGGGAAAAGTATAGGGATGGAGAATAGATCAGTGGGTGCCAGGGTTGGGGGAAGGGATGGTGGTTGAATAAAATGGGTGCACAAGGAAATTCTTAAGGAGATGGAAGTGTCCTTCATACCACCTGTATGGGGGATAAATGACTCCATGCATTTTTCAAAGTCCGTAGAAATGTGTATCACAAACGTGAACAGCAGTGTAAGCAAATACATTTTTGAAAAGACAATCGGGATGCCAAGGGATCCTAGGATGGAATACAGACGGACAAAAAAATCTTAACTTTTTTGCAAGTGTATGACTTAACCTTACTGAAGGTAGTGAGGAAAAAAGTAGTTTACCTAAATAACTCTTAAAAACTCTGTTTTGATTGGATACAGTAAAGCCAGAAACAAGAAGGACTATGCATGAACATTATATTCAGTTGGCAAATTTGTTTTTATAACTTTATTTAAAAAGATTTTGTTTGAGAGAGTGCATGAGCAGTGGGGAGGGGCAGAGGGAGACGGAGAAGCTGACTCCCCGTTGAGCAGGGAGCCTAATGCGAGCCTGGATCCCGGAACCCTGAGATCATGACCTGAGCTGAAGGCAGATTTTAACTGACTGAGCCACCCAGGCGCCCTGCAAATTTGTTTTTCATTGGAGTACCTATTAGCGATTCTGAAATTACTTTATATGCATTATGTATATATGTAAATTACAGATAATGAGAGCCAAGTGTATTGCTGTCAGAGAAATAAGTTACAAATGGGCAAAAGGGGCATATGTCTCTTCAATAACCTGCTTTCATTTTTTTTTTTTTTTGGTATATATACCCAGAAGGGAGATTACTAGATAGCAAGGTAGTTCTATTTTTATTTTTCTGAGGAACCTCCGTATTGTTCTTCATTGTGGCTGAATATGCCAGCCTTGCAGAAGGGTTCCTGTTTCTCCACATCCTTACTAACCCTTGTTGTCTCTTGTGGTCTTGATGACCGCCATTCTCGTAGGTATGAGATGATATCTCATGGTTTTGATTTGAAGTTTCCTGATGATTAGTCGTGTTGAGCACCTTTTCATGTACCTGTTGGTCATTTGGATATCTTTGGGGAAAATGTCTGTTTAGTTCCTCTGCCCATTTTTAAATTAGATTTTTAAAATTGAACCGTAATACAGATGTCTGAGAATAAACATAGCTTCTTTTCCCTGCTGATACATCACTGCTTCACTGATTCTTACTGTTCTCTAAAATTATTCCTTGTACATCCACATCTGGGAAATTTTTGGTCTCATTTTCTTTAAAATTTTGTCTTTATTTGTACCTGCCATAATGGTTTTGATGCCCCAAAGGCCACCTGAAAACACTGGAATGTTTTGAAATTTAAATTAAAGGAACTACCAGTTAGCTATTAAGCCTCCTAAGTAGTCCAGACTCAGTTTCCCCATGTCTGACACTGATACAGTAATTCCACAATGGTCCTACTTCATTTTGTTTGTGCAGAGATGAGTAAAGATTTGGCAAATGTAAAAGACTCTATCTCTGTACTTTTTATTATATTTAGTGATACAGCTGTGACAGTAACATTCCTCACATTTAATCATCATTATTTCCTCTAGTTCCCAGCTGTTCACCCGGCTGAGAACAGTTGAAATAAAAATGAGTGTTACAAGCTCATCTTGGGCTTCATAATCTGCTGCTATCTACCCCATCCAGGATATCATTTTTTAAAACTCTTGATTCAAAAAAGGGTGCTACAGCAATAGATAGGAATACTTAGTGAATGTTATTTTAACTAGCATTTCACTATCCCCAGAGAATCTTTTCTGAAGTATCAGACAGTCAAACTGTGATCAGAATCCCTATTTTTCTTCTCCTAGTATTTCATTTGATTCAGGTGATAATGAAAAAGGTAAAGAAATCACCCAATGAAAAATGGAATAAAAATGAAATAAGTTATATCATTTCTTTTTAGGACTATAGATCTATGTGATATCTTATACAGTATAGCGGTGAAACACTGAGTAGTAAAACAGACTGCATATAGTGCTATGAGTGGGTAATTGCCAAAATTCTAGCTAATATCCACAGCAGAGAGGAACAATAAATTTTTTTTTAATTTTTAAATTTTTTTATGAACATATAATGTATTTTTATCCCCAGGGGTACAGGTCTGTGAATGGTCAGGTTTACACACGTCAGAGCACTCACCATAGCACATACCCTCCCCAATGTCCTTAACCCCCCTCCTTTCCTGACCCCCGCTCCTCACAGCAACCCTCAGTTTGTTTTGTGAGATTAAGAGTCACTAATGGTTTGTCTCCCTCCCAATCCCATCTTGTTTCATTTATTCTTTTCCTACCCCTTTAATCCCCCCGCCATGTTGCATTTCCACTTCCGGAACAATAAAATTTAATGAATCATGCTCCTTTTTATAATTCTTTCCAGTACTAGTTTCCATATCCTAAGTAAGAAAAACCTATTTTGATTATATGTTCCTGTTCCTTTGATTATATGTTCCTTTTATGTGAGTTTTCTCCTGACATGAACTGTGAGGTCAATTGCAAATGTACTTCTTTTTTTCTTTTCTTTCTTTTAAAGATTTATTTATTTTAAAGAAAGAGAAACTGCAAGTGCATGAGTGAAAGGAGGGGCAGAGGGAGAGGGAGAGAACCTCAAGCAGACTCCCTGCTGAGCTCAGTGCCAGACCTGGGGCTCAGTGCCAGGACCCTGAGATCATGACCTGAGCTGAAATCAGGAGTCAGGAGTTGGTTGCTCAACCAACTGAGCCACAAGGTGCCCCACAAATACCTTTCTAGTAACTAACAGGCATTTATAACTAAAGAAGTCAGAACAGTTTGTTATTTTAAGTATATAGCTAACTTTGAAATGGAAATATAACCAGGACCTTCATTATTTAAATTATATATATATATATATATATATATATATATATATATATATATATCCTAGAATGCTGAAAGTATATATATATATATATATATATATATATATATATATATTTAAGATTTTATTTATTTATTTGACAGGCAGAGATCACAAGCAAGCAGAGAGGCAGGCAGAGAGAGAGGAGGAGGCAGGCTCCCTGCCGAGCAGAGAGCCTGATGTGGGACTCGATCCCAGCACTCTGGGATCATGACCTGAGCTGAAGGCAGAGGCTTTAACCCACTGAGCCACCCGAAAGTATATTTTTTTTAACAAGAACTAATTCAGGCTTTTTCTTTTCTTTTTAATTATTTTTCTTTTTTCAGACTTTTAATTATTTTTCCTTTTTCAGACTTTGAATTTACTTTGAAAGTAAAATATCAGTCAGCCATTTACAAAGTACCTAATAATATACTAGACACTGTCCAGATAGTTCCATGTTACTTCATAAATCTTTACAAAAGGCCTGTGAGGCTATCATTACTTCCATTTTACTTTTGAGGGAAAATTAGTATCAGGCTTGTGAAGGCCTTTGCTCAAGATCACGCATGAGGGCATAGAGTCAGGGATGACATGCAGATTTGTCTAGATACCAGAACCCCCAATTTTTCCACTGTGTCAACATGTGTTTCTCATGTCACTTATAGCCTCTTTGGCCCAAGAAACATGTGCAACCAGCAGCAACAATGGTCTTTCTATAGAATAGAATCTCTCCGAATCTCTAGTATGTTATGAGATTTCTAGGCCTCATAGAAATTGCAGCATACTTTATTAACACAGACACTAGGGATGTAGAACATTGTATTTCCCCGTGTATTAGATGCACCTCCCAACTTCAGTGACTAGAGACATAGGGCTTTATTTCCTTCATACATAGTTTCCTAGCTACATCTTATTGTAGAATTAGAGATACTTCATGCTCTTCATGAATCTCCTGTGCAAAGCAGAGAGTAAATACGTACCTCACAGGATATTTGTGAAAATTACATGAGATGACCTATATAAAAGACTTAGAACAGTACCTGCACATAGAAAGCACTCAGTAGATAATATCTGTTATTATTCTGTCAGAAGTTCTTAATTGCCTATTACTTTGGTTTATTACTCACTGTATTACCCTGTGTTGGAATTCCTATACCCTAATTATCTAAACTGCTATATATCACAGAGAGTACTGCCACTTGTCATCCTTTTTCTTCACAGATTTTATTTCTCCCTCATTTGCCTGATGCTAAATGAATTAGAGATTATTTTATTTAACAAGCATTTTTGTAAGTGTTGACTATATACCAGAAACTATGCTAATAAGCATTTAAAAATTTTTTTTTTATTTTTTATAAACATATATTTTTATCCCCAGGGGTACAGGTCTGTGAATCGCCAGGTTTACACACTTCACAGCACTCACTAAAGCACATACCCTCCCCAATGTCCATAACCCCACCCCCCTTCTCCCAACCCCCCTCCCCCCAGCAACCCTCAGTTTGGTTTGTGAGATTAAGAGTCACTTATGGTTTGTCTATGCTAATAAGCATTTTACAAATGGTAAATTTGTAGGTGATACTCAGAAGACTCTATGGGAAAGAGTCTCAGCCAATATTTGTTCCGGGGGTCCGTCACAATAAGCATTATGCCACAGAGGGCCCTATGATAGGAATTCGGTCTTACACAATTGGGAGGGGAGCTGGAGACAGGAAGTTCCAGAAGAAGAAATGTAAGATCAGGGAAGTCACCTGCCAGTCAGTCTGAGAAGCCAGGTAGCCGCTGAGTGACAACATGAAGCGGAGCTGATTGGGAGGTCTGTGTGACGCTGGGACCTCTTTGTAGCTTCCATCTCTGTGCGTCTTTAGTCAGGTGCCCGCTGACAGACCTGAGCCTGTCAATGGACAGCAGCATTCCAAGTAAGGAGGAATTTCAGGGTAGGGGATGAGGAAAAGCCAGGACAGGCCGGAGCCCACACATCTCTGTGTCTGTCCATCCTCACATCTAACCACAGAGACTTCCAGAGATGGCCATTGCTTCCCCTCCACTCTTCATCTCTGGCAAATTTCTCATTCGACCCGCGTGATCAGAACCCTACAAGGATGTAACGTAATTCCTGCGTCAGCCAGGTTGATAAAGCACAATCCAGCATATAGGAAGGTGCTGTGACTATCCTTGTTTGACAAATAAGGAAATGGGGGCACAAAGAAATCAAGTCAAGTTGCACTCCTCGCTCCGCTAGTGAGTGGCAGAATTGGGTTTGGTTCCAGGCCGTCTGAGTCTGATTCCAGATTGCAAGCTCTTGACTCCTGTGCTTTGCTCCCTGTGCAACAAAATCGGGTTCTATACAAAATCTCAACGGTTTTTTTTTTTTTGTTTTTTTTTTTTTCCTGTGTTTCAAGTCTCTTTGTTTCTGGCTAATCAAGAAAATTCATCACCAGGCAGCTATATAAAGGAATGGTGTGTGTTCATTCTGTTCTGTTTTCATCAATGCCCCTAACACTTTAGTTTTTCTCACAAATAATTTGTATTTTGCCCTTTCAAAATTCACTTTTTTCTGAATCAGTTCTTGATTATTAACCTTCGAGCTATTTTGATTTTTTTAACTCTATCTTTTAGCAGCTGCGTATTTGAACTGTTTTAGTTATCTTTTGGATTTATGTTCTTGTGTATACCCTTACATAGTTTGTGTTCCATATTCCTGAGCTTACTGCGACATCCTTAAATCTGGGACATTGCCTGCTTTCCTTTGTATCATCACCAAAGTGTGAATAGTAGTTACTCAGAAGTACTTTTTATTAAATGCTACATATCCCTGTTGTAAGTAAAGGAAATTTCATCTGAATGACTGGAAATCCTGTTCATACTGAATAAAACTACTTTCTACACATGTATGACAAAGTTATCAAGTTAACTCCCACTGGGTTTTATTCTGGTTTTATGGCTGTCCTCCTAAAAATACCCTCAAAAGAAAATAAAATAGAATGAGCAATTTTGGACTAAAAGAATACCAGTATTTATCCCGTATTTACAAAAATGTTCCTTTCAAATCAGTTTTCTCTTTTTCTGAGTATTAAAATATTCACAATAATATTTTGAAACTTTTATTTTCAAAATTAACACAAATTGGTCTTGTATTGTGATTTTACAGCTAGAGTTGACAGATGAATTTCGTGATTAAAATACTGACTCTCCCATTTTGGATTAGGAAAATGAGTAAGATTTAAATTGTTGTGTTAGAAAATGAAATGTCTATAATAAAATATCTCCATGACAAAGTTCCCCTCTGTATCACTCTTAGAGACAGAATATCTCATTTTATTATGTAAATAAAGCATGCTTAAACTTACCATGATCCTGTTGAATGGATTTATGACAGATAGATACAAGTAGGTATATATTTTGGAGGATTAAGTGATCCTTTTTACTTCTTAATTTAATTGCTTAGTAGCTACTTCGCAAACATTTCAGTGTGTTAGCATGTACGGTGAAAGTAAATTTAAGGAAATAAAAAGCTAAAGGCAGATGGAAAGGCAGACATATAAATATATTTTTACTTAAATCTATCTAGCAAATGAGAAATTTTATGATTCTGTTCTTGTCACTGAAAATGGGAAAAAAACCATTCACTATAATAAAAATGAAAGCTAACTAGAAATAACTCCTCTGCTCTTCCTATGTACTTAGAACTATGACTTAACCAAATGAATTAAAGATGGATTATTTGAAGGGGAAGGCATTTTTTCTCTTTCTGTCCAAAATAATTCCTTGGAGTGAGGTAAGTTTCTCTCATAAGAGATAGTAATGATAATAAAACAATTAACACGAAACAACATTTACCAGATGCTTTCTTGTGCCCAGCCGTATGCTTACCACTCATGATTACACAATAAGGTAGTTACTGTTCTTATTTCATCTTACACGTAAAGTGATTTAGGTTTCCAGAGGGTAATAGTACTTGGCCAGAGAATGACAAAGCAGGGATTTGAGTTTCAGTGGCTGATTTCTGAGTTCAAAGTTTAAACCATACTGTTGTCCTGGTAGTATGGTAACCAAGATGTAGCAGATTGCAAAAGTGGCCAAATCCTTCACTTCTTCCTATATCCATGCCCTGCATGAGGTGACTTTTAAGCTTCTCACATCAAGAAGTGAAGATTCCTCTTCCCTTGATTCTAAGAGGACCTTGTGACTTGTTTCAGTCGGTAGAACCCAAAGAAGTGATTTGGTTGGAGGTCAGTGGATAAGCTATGAGAGCCTTCACGTGCTTCCACTCTTGGAACTCTACCTGGATGCCATGCTAACCTGCTGGAGTGTGAGAGCATATGGTCTAGACTTGCTTCAGTACAGTTGTCTCAGCCACAGGCATAGGGATGTGAGAGATTACAAAAGAGATCAGCAAAACCATCTTGCACCTGAGAGCTGATGAGGAGGGAAGACACTGAGGAGGAATGTGACTCACATTAATATCAGTTCTTTGTTGGTGAGACAAAAAGAGACCAGCCAAAATCATTTAATAAATCATTTATTAAAATTAACAGAATCACGAGTTAATTAAGTGGTCATTTTTAGCCACTATATTTCACAATGGTTTTACAGCAATAGCTAACTGATACACTAAAAGCGTTCTTTAAATGGAACAAAAAAAATTAATAAACACCATATTAAAGAACTCTATCCTATATATTCATATACAGTGAACTCTAAAAGACATGCAGCATGTTCTGAAATCAGTCCCCCATTTCTCCTAAGGAAGTAGGAAGCATCTACAGTTTGTACAGTTAGAGCATACTTGGGATTTTCTTCCCTATATCTTACACCCATCTCATCTTGTCTCAGATTCTGCTTGCCATACTGCTTGCTTTTATACGTGTGTGAGTACTTAGTACTACAGGAATACCTATTGCTTCTGGCTTGCTAATGTAACTGCTGAGTTTATTCAGAAACATGTAAATTAGAAGTTTGCTTAATAGAATTTGACTTAGTTTTCAGCCAAAAATATAAGCTGTGATATTTATTTCTGGCTTGCTTATTCATATAGATCAAACTGCATTTTTAAAAGTACCAGATGATGTCAGAACAAAACCTGCACATGGATGTTCATAGAAGTTTTATTCATAATTGCCAAACTCTTGGAAGCAACCAAGATGCCCTTCAGTAGTTGAATGGATAAATGAACAGTGGCACATCCAGATCATAGAGTAATTGTTCAGCACTAAAAAGAAATAAGCTGTCAAGCCATGGAAGGCCATGGAGGAAACTTAGATGGATATCACTAAGTGAAAGAAGCCAGTCTGAAAAGGCCACATGCTGTGTGATTCTATGACACTGGAAAAAACCAAAACTATGAAGACAGTAAAAATTCAGTGGTTGCTAGAGGCTAAGTGTGGATAGGCTGAGCACGGAGGATTTTTAGGGCAATGAAACTATTCTGTATGATACTGTTAGTGGTGGATAGATGCTATTATACATTTGTCTAAACACATAGAATGTATAAGGCCAAGAGCAAGCCCTCATGTCACCTGTGAACTTTGGGTAATAGTGAGGTGCCCTTGTAGGTTCATCAGCTGTAACGAATGTACCGCTCTGGTGGGGGATGTGGCTGGTAGGGGAGACTGTGCATTTATGAGGTGAGAGGATATATGGACACTGTATTTTCTGCTCAGTTTTGCTATGGATCTGAAACTGCTTCAAAAAATAGTGGGTTAAACAAAGTTCTCTGAAGAGCATGGTTTATATAATGAACTATATTCTTCCCTTTCTGTGTGGAACATTTCAGAATTTTTCAAGTCTATTGATATGATACATGTACACATCTGTGACATGACGAGGTTGTGAGTCTCTGAGGTAAACTTGGGCAGTGTAATTCATTGTCAATGCAGTAACACTGGGATTTGTCTAAAAGGCGAGCGATTTCTTCTTTGAATCCTGAATAATTGATGCTAGGGGCATGGGGCATGAAAACTGAGCGTGCATTACTTATCAGTTTTCAGTACCCGGCTTATTAGAATTACTGTTTGATTACTGCCCACTGAAAATCAATATAACATGAAAGGTGTCCATTTTAATGAGCAGAGAGACTACTGTGAGAAATAAGAAAGATGGATCAAAGAATTTCTTAATCTGAAGGGGCATTGGAGGTCATCTGCTAATTGAACACCTTCCTTTTATAAACGTTGGCACTGAAACTCCCAAAAGTTAAATGATTACATAGTTAGTGATTCAGCCACTACCACTATTTACTTCATTTTACAGCCTTTTATCAGTGTAAAGTTTGCAAAGCACATTGTGGTGAAGAAAGGAATATGGCGGAGCAACTGTGCCTGTGTAATTTGGGGAATAGGTTTGGCTCAGAAATGGCTAGTGCTGACCCTGAACGTTTTCAGTTTTGAGATCACACCAATTAAATTTACTCATGGGCAAAGGGTTTATTTTGGCCTTCTGGACAAAGTTTTGCTCACCCTCAACTCAACTCAACTCAAGCACGACTGTTTGGGAAGCCTTCACTAATGTCCCAGGAGCTGTTGGCAGTGTCCCCACAGTTATAATCATGTAATCATGGTTCCTAACCCAGAAGTGGTTTTACCTCTCAGGGGGCATATGTCTGGAGACAATTTTTTTTTTTTTTTTTTTTTAACAGAACTTGAAGCTGCTACTAATACCTAGTGGGTAGAGATCAGTGATGCTACTGAATGTCCTGCTACTGATGCTACTGAATGCACAGGACAGCCCCTCTACATGGAAGAATTACCTGGCTAAAATGTCAACAGTATTGCTCTTGAGAAACCCTGAATTGCAACATTGTCTTAAGTGCTTGCCAAAACCAGAGGTGGTTCTTTTCTGTAGGTTACACTAAACTTTTAGTCCTCTTACTATAAGCAATGAGATGGACATTTCAGGATATCAAGAGATATACATTAATTCATTGATTTCCTTTTTACCACCCTTGCAATTTTTTAAATCCAAAAGTATATTCAGCCATATGCAGATAGGACTCATGTTAGTATCAGTTCTTTGTTGGTGAGATTTCTTTTCTTCCTCTTCCTCTTTCTCCTCCTGTTTCTGTTTCTCCTCCTCCTGTTCTTCTCCCTTCTCTTCTGGGTCCCCTGATCTGGAAGGTTTTGGATACAACAGGGTTTTACTCACTGCTTCAAGGAAGGAGAGTAGGAGATAGTTGTGTTCATTTATCTTCTCTCTTTACGTAGAATGTAGGGCTCTGAGCAGAACACACTACTACGTCAATGGTGGCAGTTCAGTGGGCAGGTCTTTTTCTGTTCTTGAATGATAATTTTATGTATTTTTTTAAAAGATTTTATTTATTTATTTTACAGACAGAGATCACAAGTAGGCAGAGAGCGAGAAGGAAGCAGGCTCCCGGCTGAGCAGAGAGCCAGACGTGGGGCTGGATCCCAGGTCCCTGGGATCATGACCTGAGCTGAAGGCAGAGGCTTTAACTCACTGAGCCACCCAGGCACCCCTTAAATTACAATTTTAATCCAGCAAATTAATTTTACATATTTTTCAGATTCTGCTGCTCTCTGGGTAGGATGCACACAGGTAGCAGTATGACTTGTTTGAGGAAAACGGGCAGGAGTGGCAATAGGATATTCCCATTAGCTTTCCAGAAAAAAGACCATTTATTCTGTGGTCAGATGTTTTTGCAGGATGATAGGCAGAGTAGGAAGGTAAAGTTGATCCACCAATGGGGATTTAACCAAGGGATCATACAGGAAAAGAATCATCACTGGGATGGTATTTATTGTGTAATATTTTATTTCCTCCTCTAGACTGTGAACCTCTTGAGCTTTTCTCTCCAGTGCCTGGTGTGCTTCAATATAGAATAATGCTATACTATGACTAGACATGAGTGATCATATCACTTTCCCCCATGATTATTAGCTTTTCCAGAATCACTTCTGGGAGTCAGTTTTGCAAAAGCAGAGAAATTGGTAGCATCACTGGGCTTTTGTCAAAAAAAAGTTTGCGTTTATGCTTGGTTTTCTTTTCTCTCTTTTTTTTTTTTCTTTTTTGGGGTATATAGCTACTTTTTCTTATCTTTAACAAGAATTTGTCTTGTTTACAACAATTTTTGGGAAATGATTATACAGTTTGGCCTGGGGAGGAATAATTAAAATTGAGAAAACAAGAAAAAATAATTAAAATTGAGAAAACAAATTCTTTCCAAGGAAATTAAATTTGTTTCATCTTCTATAAGAACTACTTGACTTTTAATGTACTTGGTACCCAAAGCCAATGGAATTGTGAAACTCAGAATTTGCAGCACTTAGGGAGTAACTTTAAGTAGAGCTCAAAGGAATTACATTCATGAAAATTAATTCACAACTTCTAGAAAATATTTAAGAATATTTGTGATTCACTCACTAGCTTTATATAGTAGGATGATATAGTTGCACTGTATGAAAGGTTTAGTTACAGTTGGGCTTAATGATAGAATTAGATAAGGTTTCTTAGAATTTATAAAATAACTGAGTATGGTTTTTAAAATGAGTGAATTAGATTTTTTAAAAATATACTTCCTAATCCTACTCCTTTCTTAAAGAGTCTTCTTTTTTCTTTTTTTATTATTTAAAACAAAATTTTTATTAACATATAATGTATTATTTGTCCCAGGGATACAGGTCTGTGAATCGTCAGGCTTACACATTTCACAGCACATACCGTAGCACATGCCCTCCCCAATGTCCATAACACAACCACCGTCTCCCTACCCTATCCCCCCCAACCCTCAGTTTGTTTTGTGAGATTAAGAGTCTTTAAAGAGTCTTCTTATGAATGTTTTGCCTCAGAGAGTATATGGGGAGGTCTCATCTCACTCAGCAGCAAAGTGAAGAATTTCTTCTTTGATTTATTGGAATTGTTTTTTTTAATGCCTACAGGAGATACACACATGTTTGTGCATGTGTGTGATCTTTTTAAAAACTACTGATAAAATATCAACCCAAAACGTGATGATGAATATATAATTTCCTATTATTATAGTAACAATCTAAGGTCTAGATGGCTGAAAAAGTTTTGAGTTGGCGTTTATGCTTGGTTTTCTTTTCTTTTTTTTTTTTTTTTCTTTTAAAGATGTATTTGTCAGAGAGAGAGAGAGAGTGCGCATTAGTAGGGGGAAAGGCAGAGGCAGAGGGAGAAGCAGGTTCCCTGCCGAGCAAGGAGCCTAATATGGGACCCAATCCTGGGACCCTGGGATCATGACCTGAGCCGAGGGCAGATGCTTAACCAGCTTAAGCCACCCAGGTGTCCCTTATTTATTTCTAGAAGGAGAAAAATTAATACAAAATAATTTTTTACTGAATTACGGTTTTGGTAATCTGTAAACATCTTTCTAGCTTTGATACTTCATTTGTCAATGAAGAGAACTTGCCTGAAAAGAGAACTAAATTAATGTAGCTTGAAAGTTAAAAATCGTGTTACTTTCTTGCTTTCCTAATTAACTTCAATGACTATTAAGTCTCTTTTGTATGTGGAGTTGCCTCTTTCCTAACGGCACATGGGAGAAGAATGAGGCACAAACTAGTCAGCTCTAAGAGAGCGGGAGCAGGGGACACCGCTTGAAGGACTATCTCCCTCAACAACTCCTCAATCCCGTATTTATTAGATACGAGAGAACAAAGGAGAAGAAAAGCTTATACATTAGCCATATGTCTAGTAGGTAAACAAGAAGGAATGTGAGTCATATGAGGTAAATGATGGAAATAAGAAGAGGAGTAGGGTATGCCTGGTGGACCAGCATGAGATGCGTAGTTGTGCAAATGCCCTTAAAGGGATTACTGTAACAGGAGGCTTTCTCTGCTGTAGGGGAGACAAACAAAAAGGGAAGCATGGCAGCCTTCCACCCGGAGCCGGCTGGCGTTCCCTGCTGCTCCGCTTCCAGGGATGTGTATCATCCCCTCCACTAGAGGCCTGCTGCTAGTACAGGTTTTTCTCAAGGTCATCTTTAAGTATGCTTCTGTGACCAGTACAACTCCTCATTAGTTAAAGTTACAGTTTAAGCAGTGTATTATTCTGAGGGACAGTTACGCGGAGTTGTGGTAGATACTGGCTATTAGTGACATCCTTAGAAGAAAGGTGCGACTCATCATTCAATACATCAGTTCATTAGCATAAAATCAATCCAGAATCTTCTTTCAAAAAGAGCTCGGAGCTTTGCAAAAGGGCCTTAGCCTCCTTGAACACTGAATTTATTTCGGTTTCAAGGTAATTCCTGCAAATGGGTGCTGAGCCAAATAAGGATGCCTCTGTGTGTAGACAAAGCAAAAAGGTAGTAAGAGCCTCTGACTTCACAACCTAAGCTGTGGATGAACTAATGTAGGGTGAGGCCTGAAAAATAGTAAATCATTATATGGATGACTGGTGTAAGCGAAAGAAGAGTGGTGGAATGTGTCTAACAACCGCCTCTGAAGTGAATGTCTCAGAGAAAACAGCAGTGCTTTCTAATGACTCTGCTTTGTATTAAACTCTAAGCTTCTCAGGATGTGTCTATTTCTGTTGCATCTGTGGCCTCCAGAAATGATTGATTATATGTGTGTTCTAAAAATGGCTCATTTGGGGGTGCCTGGGTGCCTCAGTGGGTGAAGCCTCTGCCTTCAGCTCCGTCATGATCCCAGGGTCCTGGGATGGAGCCCCAGATCGGGCTCTCTGCTCAGCGGGGACCCTGCTCCCTCCCCACCCCGCCCCACCCACTTCTGCCTGCCTCTCTGCCTGCTTGTGATCTCTGTCAAATAAATAAATAAAATCTTTTTAAAAAAAATAAAAGGTTCATTTTTTCAGAAATACTTACTCTTCTTCACTCATTTATTCATTGAATAAATTGTTACTGAGCATCTATCTAACCAGGTATTAAATACTAAGTTAGGTGTGGAGATTATGGTAGTAGATAAAACCTACACTGTTTCTGCCCTTACACAATTAATTGCAAAAATGAGTGTTTAATTATATTTCAGAGGAAGGAAAAGTATCTTACAAGATGGGAATGATAGATAGAAATATGAACTAATGTACAGAAGAGAGATTTCTCTGTGAAAATGGTACTTAAGCTGAAACCTCCATATGGGCCAGCTTCCTGCATTGGGGAACTGCTGATGTCATCAAGGATGATACAGAGGGAAGGCAGGCTCATGGGTAGCACTTAAGACCGGGTTAGACATGGACACTTTTATCCAGTGGATTCCCATTATGTACTGTACTGTGAAGGCTCAGAAGTGTGAAGGACATACCTGGCTCATTCAAGAAGCTCTTGGTGTCATAAGGGAGATATATAAATGATGCTTTTCTCCCCATACACAATTTCTTTCTTTCTTTTTTTTTTTTAAGATTTTATTTATTTATTTGACAGGGATCACAAGTAGGCGGAGAGGCAGACAGAGAGAGGCGGGGGGGGGGGGGGAAGCAGGCTCCCTGTGGACCAGAGAGCCTGATGCGGGCCTCGATCCCAGGACCCTGGGATCATGACCTGAGCCAAAGGCAGAGACTCAACCCATTGAGCCACCCAGGTGCCTATAATTTCTGCAGGAGAGGTTTCCTTACCCTACACTTCATCTCCTGTTTCTAATGCAGTAGATTTGTACTGAGTAGTAAATATATGTTGGTTGCATATAATTATAAATATTCATAATGCAATAGTAAGGCTTTCCTTATGCAAGGTCCTTGATTTCTGTACAACACTTTAAATCTTAAGAACTCTGGCCTTTTAGCATCCAGAGAATTAAGGTTTTGGGCTACTTTGCCTTTGATCCTTTATGATTAAAATATATTTTTTAGATACAGTGACACCCAAGGGGCCTCTTCCATGTTCAGGACTGTGAAAGTGCTAGACTATAAAAGACATTGAGCATACAACATATTAACAGTAGCATCATAGGAAGTGAACACTTAGAGGACCTATTCAAGGTTAGGACCTATTCAAGACTGCTACTCACTGGCTTTGTGATGTTTTAAATTTCTTACCCTTAAGTTTCGCAGCGATAAAATGGAGAGAAACATAGAACCTACTTCACAGGATTATTATGTGGATGGGATGTGAAAATGCCTATAAAGGTTTATTTTTTTTAAATGATCTTATTTATTTATTTTAGGGGGGGAGGGAAAGAGAGTGTCAGCGGGTGGGGAGGGTCAAAGGGGAGGGAGGAGAAGGGGGGAAACATCCCAAGCAGGCTCCGTGCTGAGATGGAGCCCGGATCCAGGACCCTGAAATCATGGCCTGAGTGAAACCAAGAGCCAGACGCTCAATCAACTGAGCCACCCAGCCTCCCCCCAATAAAGTTGTTATTATATTTCCAATACATATTAATATTGGACACTTAAAATGTTATTTTTTATTATTTTTGTTATTAAGTAATTCTCACAATTCTTGTGAGATGCTGGTAGTTTTAACATTTGAACCTAGGTTTTTTTCTGACAACTTTCACTTTTGACTGTATCAGGCTGCCCCAGGTTTTTTGTGTCTCTCAGGAAATTTCCTTAGCCATATCTGGTAGCATAACGATCAATTCTCAGAATCCCAATAGGCAGCCTATCCTTCAAATGCGGGGATGGGGAAAATTGGCCCTGAGACTAAAAGCGAGCTACATCTCCTGTCTCAGACCAAGCTGTGAATATGAATGCTTTTTAAGGTCCAACCTTGGAAACAATCACCAGACATCTTTAAAACTGTCACCGTACATAACAGTGTACAGCTTTTAACCTCCAGAACCAAACAGATCTTTGGACTGTAAGCAATTCCTACATAAATATTTTTATCAATTTCCATAACCTAATTTATTTTGGCACAGAAAATTCCTGAACAAATATAATCATTTTTCAAGGTGAAGTACACAGGGAGTCAGGAGCATTTAGACCCAAAACTGTGACCTGAAATAGAATTATGTTAATGATCAAGTCAGGCAATGTGCACCTCTATTTTTCTTTTAAAGATTTTATTTATTTATTTGACAGACAGAGATTACAAGTAGACAGAGAGGCAGGCAGAGAAAGGAAGGGAAGCAGGATCCCCGCCGATGCAGGGCTCTATCCCAGGACCCTGGGACCATGACCTGAGCCAAAGGCAGAGGCTTTAACCCACTGAGCCACCCAGGTGCCCCGCACCTCTATTTTTCTTGATTAACTGAGGGGACCGAACTGTGATTCTTAAATGTATTTGGGATAATTTCTCTTCTGGTGTTTTTCTATATTTTGCAAAGGCTTTATAATTGATATATATTATTTATGTAATCAGATGAAACATTTAACTTTAAAAAAGATGTATATTTCATTGCAGGATAATGATGTATATATTTCTTCCATAATCCTATTTGGTCTTATTGTCCTATAAAGAGAACACTCATGCTTAACATATTATAGAAATTCAGTGATAGATGTTAACTTGCTATTCTAAAAGCTATTCTTGATAAATACCATATGAATTTCCATTGGTTGCCAGGGCATCCATTTGGTTGTCTGTAACTGACTTAGAACATTTTTTGACACAGTTTTGACAAACAGCTCAAGAGAAATTTGTTTTAGACAAGGCTTAGCTTTGCTTTCACTTAAGGCTTTTAAAAATGGGAGAGCCTAGGTGCCTCAGTTGGTTAAGCCACTACCTTTGGCTCAGGTCATATTCCTGGAGTCCTGGGATCCTGTCCCATATCGGGTTTCCCCTGCTCTGCAGGGAGTCTGCTTCTCCCTCTCCCTCTGTCTCTCCCCCTGCTTATGTGCCCACTCTCTCTATCAAATAAATAAATAAAATCTTTTTTAAAAAGCTTTTAAAAATGGATGCCTTGTTTTTCTAGAGTTGTTACTAATCTGCTGCATTTATCATACACAGAGTTGTTTTTAGTATATTCATTCTATGATAATGTTTGATTTTGATTTTGACTTTTTTTTAAATTAACATATAATTTATTATTTGCTTCAGGGGTACAGGTCTGTGAGTCATCAGTCTTACACAATTCACAGCACTCACCATAGTACATACCCTCCCAAATGTCCATAACGCTGCCACCCTATCCCTGCCCCTACCTTTAACTTTGACCTAACACTGCTTTTCAGTATGTGGTCATTTGATATTGGGCTAAAACATGTATTCAGCACATATGCAGGTACCTGAACCTAGGAATTCTATTGTACTCCCTATGCACTCTTCTTAGAATTAACTAATCCTTCCAGTACTTCTTGTGATTTATTAATATGTGCACTAATATTTTTAGAAAGACATCAGTCTATCAAGATTAAGACTCTAAAGTCTTTAGAATTTTACAGTATCCTAGATATAATTAATGAAATTGAATAAGAGCTAATCAAATTTTCAGTAACACTGAAAAGAGCTTTTAACAGGTTGTTTAAGGGCCAATAATTAGATTTTAACTCCATGCTATTTGGAAAATACTCTTAATTGGGTGTTTTCTAGTTTTTTTTTTTTTAACAATTTTGTTTATTTGAGGAAGAGAGAGAGAGAGAGCATGGGATGGGAGAAGGTCAGAGGGAAAAGCAGACTCTTCATGGAGCTGGGAGCTCAATGCTGGACTCTATCCTGGGACTCTAGGATCATGACCTGAGCTGAAGGTGGTGACTTAACCAACTGAGCCACCCAGGCACCCTGGGGGTTCTCTAGATTTTAAAGCAGACCCAGTTTTCAATGTATATGGTGGTTAGCATATTGTAAATAACAAATTTAAAATACAGCTCATGCTATATCTACTTTTAATTGAATATCATAATAATTTTGTCATTTGTACTGCAGTGTGCTTTCTTTTCTCCTTAACCAATAATATTTTTTAGTCCTAATAAGGAGCTAAAGAGCTATGTTAAATTTCCAAACTTTATAAACTAATTTTTGATATTTGGGATTTTGCTTTCTGACATTAATTTTTTGTTTGTTTGTTTGTTTCTTAAATGTGCTATCATGGATTTATCATTGATGAAAGGATAAATGTTTCCTATGTGACAAGTGCTAAGAGATCATGCATGACTCCCAGGTGACACAGTTGGAGTGTTTTCTGTCATATGTAATACAAAGAGAAGAGACCATGTTGAACGTGAGAACTCAGGAAAAAGGAAACCAGTGTATATTGATTTTCTGTCATGTGCCAGACACTATGACAGGATAGGTACATGTATGATCTTATTTAACACACCCAAGGTCATCAGCAAATAGACAAAAATTAGACTTCAGAATCATATCTATCTCACCCAAACTTGATATTTTCCTCACTCATACCACTTAAATTCTATAATAGGGTATTTTTGAAAGTTTGGTAAGTTTGGCAAGTATTAGTCACATAGGAAGATGGTATTGGAGAAGGTCATGAAGGAAACACGACCACCAGTTGACCCATGAGCTGGACCTGGGGATCTCCTCAACCTCTCCCCTATCCTTGGAATGTGAATTCCACTTACCTTCTCCATGCTAGAAGCTTCCCCCCAAGGGTACACCTTTGAGATAGAAATATGTTGCTTAGTCCATCTGGATAATATATGTGACTGAACCTAGTTAAGGCCTCTTATAAATTTTAGAGATTCTGGTGGGCAGGCACAGAGATCTACTCATCTTGCAGCTGCCCAAGACAAGCCGCCTATTTAAGTTGCCTTGCTTATTTAGTCTATCACTACCACTCTGGAGTGGTCTTTCTTTCTTTGGGCTCTCTGTGAACTTTGTATATGGAGACCTATTTCACATTTCCCTTGGGAAGCTCCTAAGGTGGCAAACCAACAGATGGTTGGGAATGGGATGTTTATGATGGGAAGCAGAAAGGACATTCTAGTCAGAACCACGTGGGTAAAGGGTGGGTATCAGGAAGGGTGTTAGAGCAACATGAAGTAGTTGAGACTACTACCAGATCGAACAGCCTTTGGCAGAGTGGTGACCATACAGACTGGAGAGGAAGGGTAGCAACATATTGTAAAGGACTTTTAAATGCCAAGCCGAGGAGTATGGACTTAATTAGGAAAGCAGCAGGGAGCCACTGAAGGTTTTGTGTAGAGGAGCAATATGATTACAGCTGACAGCAGTCTTAATAAGGCTTAATAAATAGTACAGTTTATAACCTTCGGCCAACTGCTGCGCAGAAGCCGAAAGCTGGGCTGCGGAATTAGCAACCCAATTACCGTGAGGAATGACGGCCTGGATTTAATCTGAGTCATCCTTTATAACAGGGTGGAAACTTCCGGAAATAGAAACAAATATCTGAAGTGACAGGTGCCATGTCTTCTCAGAGCTGACTTCCTTTATTTGACTCCATGGTGGCACACTGCTAAAATGCCTTGACAGTGCCATAATTCACTTTTCACCCTGTTTAAAGCCTCTCTTCTTTGTAAATATTCAGCGTATTTTTATGATTTTTCAGTAGGCCTAAAATCTATTGCCATCTGTCTCATTACTTGGAATAAGGCATCCTTTATTGGTATTAACATACTTTGCCAAAACAGAAGACATCATTATGTTATCTGCAGTTTGGTTTATTAGCTGATGTTGACTTTGGGACAACACGGACATTTCAGTTCTAGTAATGAAGATTTTTTTTTTTTTTAATTAGGAGAGTAGGCTATATAAAAGCCTATTAATTTCCTTTATCTTTTGATTATTTTAAGAGGCGTGTGTGTGTGTATGTGCACACATGGGTGCAGGGGCAACAGAGAACAAAGGAGAGGGTATGCATACGTGTGTAGAGGGAGGGGTAGATGTTTATCATATGGCTTCTTCTGGGGAACAGTTCCTGGGAAACAAACAAACAAAAACTGCATAATTAAGTTTTTCATGCATCACACGCTCTTTCGTACATTCTGGTGATTTCATAGTCAGAAAATTTTGCTCCCTTATCAGAATTCCAGTATCATTTTGAATTTAGGCCATTTTGCTTCTTATCTTGTATAAGTTTTTTTGTCTTTTCCCTCTTACTGGATTGTACATCCCTGGAGGGCCTGTTTCTACATTTGCGCATGGTGTGGTACCTGACTCAATGTATTCTCTTCAAATAGTTCACTCCATAGCTTTGAAGTTTTCCTTTCTTAGAACAATCTTGCTTGAGCTTTCTTTCACTCAACAGATTTTGAGAAACTCCTAAGTATTTTGCCAGGTAAACAACACAGGCACCTCCCTTAAGTTTATAGACAAGGGCACTCAGCTGACTCAGTCAATAGTACATTGGACTGTTGATGTCAGGGCGATGAGTTCAGGCCCCACATTAGGCATGAAGCCTACTGGGTGGAAAAAAAAAGCTTGTAGACAAATAATCATATAGTTACAAGATAATCTAAAAGTGTTGTGATTGGTGTAGGTACAGTCTGGAGGCATCCCAAGATTAGAGAATGTCTCGTTAAGGGAGATGACCTTTTTTCCGAGTTGTAATATACTTAAAAAAGGAAAAATTGTAAAGATGAAAAAGCGGGAGAGATGGTTCTAACAGAATATACCCGGACCTGAGCGTATGAGAGAATGGTGACATCAGATTGCTGCTAATTTAGGACAAACTGATGTGAGGACTGGCCATTTATAAAGCTGGAGCAGGTCCTGAAGGAATTTTTGTTAACACACTATCAGATGTCACTAAGATTTATTATAATTTAAAGTTACAACTTGAAATTAATTGGATGCTAAAATCTTGACAAGGAGGGCAGTCGGTGCAGTTTCTGTTGCCGTTTCTTTGAAAGAAGAAAGGTTGTTTGGTTGAAAGTGGTTTTATTTTGTTGCGATAGACTTTACAGGCACATATAGAAAACATTGGGAATTAGAGTTCTAGTATCTATTTAAGAAGAATAATAATAGTATCTACTTTCGAGGTTACGAGTTTTCAGTGAGCTAATGCAAACAAACAGTGATTAGCATAGTGCACAGTGCACATAGGACCCAGTGCATTAGGATTGTACGAGGGACGGTGCGAACACTTCCTTACAGCCTAGTCCTTCTGGACTGCTCTCTTTTAAGTAATGTTTGCACCTTGGGGCAAAGTGCTGCTTATTAAGCTACTTCTGATCTCCAGATTTAAACTGAAAGTAGCAGTTCTTGAAGATTTTATTTTATTGCATGACTTAGCCAGTTGAGGCCAGTGAGACTTGATAGGGGCCTTTGCCCAGGATTTAGCAAGTTTTCTCTTAACTTAAAATGTTTATTGGGGCACCTGGGTGGCTCAGTGGGTTAAGCCGCTGCCTTCGGCTCGGGTCATGATCTCAGGGTCCTGGGGTCGAGTCCCGCATCGGGCTCTCTGCTCAGCAGGGAGCCTGCTTCCCCTCTCTCTCTCTGTCTGCCTCTCCGTCTACTTGTGATTTCTCTCTATCAAATAAATAAAATCTTTAAAAAAAAAATGTTTATTAACATTACAAAGAAATCAGACTGATGCCTGGGAAGGGTTATAAAAAGACTTAAAGGAATATTACACATTAAATAGATTTTTCTGTGTGCCTAAATTTTTCTTTCCTTTTTTTTTTTTTTTAAATGGTTTTATTTATTTATTTGACAGAGAGAGAGGGGGAAGCAAGCTCCCTGCTGAGCAGAGAGCCCCATGAGGGGCTCAATCCCAAGACCCCAAGACCATGACCTGAGCCAAAGGCAGAAGCTTAACCCACTGAGCCACCCAGCCACCCCTAATGAAACATTTTTCATGTCTTATACTTAATATATGTGTCTTGAACTGTCAAGTTTCACCTCTGCCTTTTATCAGCTGTGTGATTGCATCTGAAAAATATCAATTACAGTGTTTATGTCATATGACCACTGAAGGGTCATACAATATTTCACATGATATACCAAACATGGTGGCTGTCAGATATTAAATATTCCATTGGTCTTAGCATTTGGAACCCTACTACTATGTAAATATGGCAGACTGTCATTTACTTACTGCAAGTGAGACAATATGTGCAAATCAGAGAGTATGTACACGTCTTAAAACTTTAGATTTATCACTCAAATCTGAGTAAGGTTGATTACACTATGTTATGCATAGTCCTGTTCTTAGGAACTAATTATTTCTCACTTTAGACTTTGAGCCTGAGGAAATTCATTCATTTCAAACGTGATCAGAAAACACCTAATACTCTAAGTAAATTTCAGTTGTGTCTTAAGGCCGATAGACTCATTTATCAAAATTTCTGTTCCAACTATAGCTATGAACACTATTACTGTTCACAGAAAAATATTTTAGTTTCCTAGTCAGCCAAATTTTGTGATGAAAACAAGGACTGCTAGAAGTTTCAACTTTTAGCGTATCATATCAATGTTCCCATAGTGTCTTTTCACCTATAAAATATGTATGGTTCAGGGAGAGTTCCAACCGGAAACAGATGGCATACTCAAAATGAGAAACTTGAGGAGAGTATTTAATAAAAGGATGACTGACAAAGGGTTGAACAGAGTGTAGGAAATTACAAGGGAGAGCATAGTTACCTCGAGGGATGAGGGACAGCCATGGTGATGAGTGGGTCCTTGGCTGCTCCCAGGCATGAAGTGGCCAGGGATGGCAGGGAAGAGCGGGCTTGGGGAAAGGGCTATTTCATCGAAGGGGGGGCCTTCTCAGAGATGCAGCTGTCCACTCAGGATCAAGTGGCTAGAGCTACTAAGGAAAATCCTAAATTTCAACTTTTTTTTTTTTTAAAGATTTTATTTATTTATTTGACAGAGAGAAATCACAAGTAGATGGAGAGGCAGGCAGAGACAGAGAGGGAAGCAGGCTCCCCGCTGAGCAGAGAGCCCGACGCGGGACTTGATCCCAGGACCCTAAGATCATGACCTGAGCCGAAGACAGTGGCTTAACCCACTGAGCCACCCAGGCGCCCCCTAAATTTCAACTTTTGACAAAAATACCAGGATAGAGAATGTGAATTCAAGGAAATTTAAAAAAAAATGCTAAATCAATCAAGAGGAGGTTCATTCTTTGGTTATCTTTAATTTTTATTTTATTTTGCAAATGAACTACTCTACATATGTAATATTTGTATAAATTAAGATATACATGGTTCATTTTAAGTATACTAATATTGTCAACTACTCTCACCATTTTTCCATATATTTGATGTTCTTCTCTATCTTATAATGTCTCGTTATTTCCTGGCCCTTTGTTCACAACAAAATGTCTAATCTTTAGAAATGGTGCCAAAGTTATTTTCTGTTGATGGTGGTTTGTTTTTTGGAATGCATTAAGAAAAATATCGGTAGTGGAGGTTAGTAAAATATCCTTGCTATGGAGGAGAGTTCAGCAGCCATTGATAATCACACTGTTAACCTATTTATTTTTGGAAGAAGAATAGAAACCTACAGCAACTGGGGATAAAACCAGGTCACAAAATAGCATATACTCAGGTTGATAGGTAGGTGTGATTTTAAATATATGTATAGTTATCTACATATGTGTATACGTATCATTTGTGTACATCCATAAGGATATCTAGAAGAGTCACCCTGATGTTGACAGTGGTTATCTCTGGGTGATGGAATTCATAGTCATTGTTTTACTTCATACTTTTTTTATGTAATTAAAAAAATATAATCAACATATATTAATCCTCAGAGCATAAATCCTTTTGAGTTTTGGAAAAATGCTGATACCCAAACCTATAACCATTAAAAATATGGTAGCATTATCAGGAAAATGTAGTAAATAAAATATTCCACTCCTATGTTTATCACCAAAGACACTGCTGACTCCGTTGACATTGGTTGCATTTATCTGTTCATGACACATTTGCATGTGACATTTTGAGAAAGGGAAGCACAGAGGCTTTGTGTGGAGTGGCGAACTACGACTTCCATCGCTCTGAGTGCTCTGGGTGAGAACATGTATCTCATCTGGACTAAGCATCTTCACTGATCCGAGCCTACACGGACGTGACAGGATGTGCTCATTCAGTCGGCTCATACTGTGGTGAGGCAGCCGCACTGCAGGCTATTGTTCCTGCTCTGTTTGCACAGAGAGAACTTCGAAGAGCCAAGGGGTGTATTGATGGGCTTCACTGAGGTCACATGGTGAGTCTGTCTGAAGATCTTCCAAGAACATCTCAGTCCCCAGAGCCTGCATCCAGTCAATATCCTATTGGCTCAGAAGCTAAGTGGATGACGGATGAGCCCATTATCTGGGGAGAGGTATGGGGAGCTGAAATCCATGGGGCCTAAACAGACTTGTCCTTCTACATCATGGCCCACTTCCTTTGTGGATCCCTTAGCCCTGTTGTCTGTCCAGATTGCTTTGTGTTTGGGGGACAATGTCTTAGCCACAGTCTGGTTCTTTGTTTCTTATTTGGGCAGTAAGTCAGTGAATTTTCTAAATAAACTGAACTTTTTATTTACCAGTCCAAGTGCAGTAGTCTGAACTGAAAGATTAATTTCATTTTATGGGATTAGACATGACTCAAAACATGATGGAAATCAGTATGTCAATCAGACTTTACACTAAGCTCTTCTTTTTTTCCAGAAATAATACAACTCATCTGGATAAACATGTACACAGTATTCCAACCCTCCTTTAAAGGGTTAAAACTGAGCTCTCAGAAAGTCAGTAGCCTATGATATTTAAACTCTGGGGCAGAAAAGAAGGAAAACATTTTTATGTGAAGGGGAGAAAAATCACTTGTGTTTTAAAAATACCTTTAAATATGAATGTGTACAGACTGGGCAGAGTGATGTACGGGAGGAAGAAAATATATACGGTAGCATTAGGAGAGGAATTTAATATATAAGAAAGCCATTCTGAAGCAAATTTGACAGCTTTAAATTACTTTCCTTTTAAAGATATAGCACCTTGTAAAATTGGTTATGAACTGGAGGCCATATATCTTTATTTGTTAATTCGTAGAATTTATGTTTTAACATTTATCTTTACTCTCTAAAGTCATGAAGAATATATCTTTCTTATCAGTTTTCTTATATCTGAAAAATAAATACGTCATTCCTTATTGTTTCACTAATGGATCATTTTAGTTTTAGTTGGAGTGAAGAAGCTATTTTGGAGTTTATGTGAAAAAGTAAATTAGCTGCATTTTAAAATTACTGTAAACCATTAATATGCGCAATCTCTTACAAAATCACATACTCCTAAATCTTTATACCCATTAAAATAATTATGTTGACTAGTATTTGGCAGTAAAAATAGTTTATATGTAATATAGCTTGAAGTATTAGTAAGATACCACACTATAACTGGTATGGCCAGTGAAGGTATTAATATTTGAGAAGTGTTCTCAAGTCAAAGAGACTGTGGTCTGTTTTCCCAATGCAGTTGTTCTAGACACTAACCATGCATTAAAAAAAAAAAAAATCACTATACAATTACTACATTTATTTTTCAGTTTACCTTAACTGAATATTAGTAATTTTTTTAAAGATTTTATTTATTCATTTGATGGACAGAGATCACAAGCAGGCAGAGAGGCAGGCAGAGAGAGAGGGGGAAGCAGGTTCTCCACCTAGCAGAGAGCCAGATGCGGGGCTGGATCCCAAGACCCTGGGACCATGACCCGAGCCAAAGACAGAGGCCTTAACCCACTGAGCCACCCAGGAACCCCAATACTAGTAATTTTTAAAAATCTCCTCGGATTCAGGGGCACCTGGGTGGCTCAGTGGGTTAAAGCCTCTGCCTTCGGCTCAGGTCATGATCTCAGGGTCCTGGAACCGAGTTGTATAATTAGAAGTTGTATAATTAGAAGTCCCAAATGGAAAACTCAGGTTTTTTTTTTTTTACCTATTTATAAGTATATTAATAATCTATCACCACAATAATAAGATGTAATGACCCTCCCAAAACACAGTAGTTTAATTCAATAAGCCTTCATCATTATTTACATGCCTGTAGATCAGCTGGTTGTGGGCTCAGCGGGGCTCACTCTCTGTGGTTAGTTGCTGCTGTGGGGGGCGCAGTTTGCTGATCTTGGATGGGTTCTCTTACATGGCTCGCTGTGGACTGGTTCAGGATTGCCTCAGTTGGGACATCTCGGCTCCCTTCTATATGTTTATCTTTCAAATCCCTTGGAAAGGCTAGATTGGGTAGGTTCTCACTGTGATCTTAAAGAAACAAGATTGGAAACATAACTGACCAAAATGTTCTTTCATGCCTCTGCTTTTATCAAGTTTGCTTCTATTTGGCCAAAGTAAAGCAAGTCACTTGACTGAGCTCAGTCAGATGTGGGGGAATGCAAATGTAAAGAGGAGAAAGCATGAATATGAGAGGCCAGTAATTAGGACCATTAATTCAATCAACCTACAACATCAAAAAAGTCTCTTTTCCATTAAATATATGCAAATGAACTGATAATTTCCAGATAGCTATGAGAGCAACCAGCCGATTATACCCAGTGTTCTGATTATTTAGGGTAGTTTTCTGCTAGAGGCTATAGATGTTTTATTAAAAAAAAAAAAATTAGCTCATTGGAAGTTAAGTTAATGTTAAAATTGTATTCCCAAAGGGTTTTGTCATCACTGACTTAGGTTGTCTGGGCTCCAAGGATGCAATAAAGGTAGAATTGTGACTGCCATGGTCATGCATTCATTGGTCCCCAAGTGGTTACTGCCTACTAGGTCTATACAGGGCACTGTGCAATAAAGTAAGCCTACTTTCAGGAAGCATTGACCTTTTAAAATTAAAGAAGACATTCAGTGAAATTCTATATAATTTAAGTTAGAAATTGATAATTCCAAAAAGAAGACATGGTATTCTGTGTCCTATCATATATTTTACATAATACATTATTTAAAGAACAAATACCACCCCCCCAAAGTGGGAAAAAAAAGAGCACCTCTCTTTAAAAAACAAAAATTCTGAATGATCACTTTGTATCTATTTTTGAGGTAACTGAAAAATGTCCCAAATTCTGTATTACCATCTTAGAAAAAAATGTTCATTTAAAGCATCATAAAATACTCAAAAGTGTAGGAGTAATAACATCTTCATCTTAAGTCATGTTCTGTAGTTTTCTGTGTTTTCTAGAGGTACTGGTTTAAATAAAGAGCTGAAGGACTTCTCAGAGTGCATATTTACCCTTACAGCATTAACGGTCATTTCTGGAATGCTCATTTTATGCCAGTTTAGAGCATTCATGTAGTACTCATTATTCTGTAGCTCAGTTTATTGCCCCAGATTTACAGATTAAAAAAGATTGGGGAAAGTTAAGTAACTTGCCCAAGGTCATAATCAGTTGTGGAGTCAGAACTTGAATCCATTTCTCTCTAACACCAAACCCTGTGCTGTCTAATCTTTTGTTTTTTTGTTTTTTTGTTTTTTTAAAGATTTTATTTATTTATTTGACAGACAGAGAGATCACAAGTAGGCAGAGAGGCAGTCAGAGAGAGAAAGAGGAGGAAGCAGGCTCCCCGCTGAGCAGAGAATCCGACATGGGGCTCGATCCCAGGACCCCAGGACCCCGGGATCACGACCTGAGCCAAAGGCAGAGGCTTTAACTGAGCCACCCAGGCACCCCTGTGCTGTCTAATCTTTACATTACACTGTATTGCACTTACTATTACATAGATTTTTAAATATTATTCAGAACTTTTTAAAAGGTGAGTGATCTGAACAGATCATTCAAAGGAAGTCAAAATGGTCCTTGGTATTGGCCAGGACAGAAGGTCCCATGGCTGGCTGGCATAAATATCCAGCATTTCCTTAGGGTTCTAGATGCTTTGACCCCCAGAGCTCAAAAACATTAATGTCTGCCATGACTGTGCTTTCACTGAGCCACCTTTCATTATAATTTGGTTCCACAACAAGCAATAGTGTCTGCCCTACGGGAGTTTGAATTCTTATAACTGAGGAAATTTGCATCTAGTTAAATAAAAACTAACCAGGAAAAATTTTTCAAGGGATTTCTTGGCTTTTATCACTGGACACTTAGTTTTTGTCTATATATGTCACTCTCAAAGTACACTTGATGAATATCCTCAAAATGAAGATCTGTTCTAAAATGTAGTTACCAACCATCCTCTTGACCCTCAAAGTGCACTTGATGAATATCCTTCAAAAATGAAGATATGTTCTAAAATGTAGTTACCAACCATCCTCTTGACCATCCTTTATGAGTAAAATAACGTCAGGTATTCAATTTTGGAACTGTCATTCAAATTAAGTTATTGGGCTTCATTTAAGGAGCTATTTCTGTTTTTCTGGAATAGCTAAAATATATTCTAGGAGCAGTTTGAGAGAATAAGTTGGCTAAATTCTGGCAGGCAGATTAGCTATTCCCAAGATGCTTCTAAATAAAGTTTACTTTCTAAGCCTCTGTTGGGCTAACTTAACTGTGCCAGAACAGTTGTTTACTTAGTGGAATTCTACCATGATTTAAACCTTTGGTAAGGCAAAACTGGATTTTTTTTTTTTTTTTTTTTTTTTATTTTTTATTTTTTATAAACATATATTTTTTATATACATATATTTTTATCCCCAGGTCTGTGAATCACCAGGTTTACACACTTCACAGCACTCACCAAATCACATACCCTCCCCAATGTCCATAATCCCACCCCCTTCTCCCCAACCCCCTCCCCCCGGCAACCCTCAGTTTGTTTTGTGAGATTAAGAGTCACTTATGGTTTGTCTCCCTCCCAATCCCATCTTGTTTCATTTATTCTTCTACCCACTTATGTCCATCAACAGATGAATGGATCAAGAAGATGTGGTATATATACACAATGGAATACTATGCAGCCATCAAAAGAAATGAAATCTTGCCATTTGCAACAACATGGATGGAACTAGAGCGTATCATGCTTAGCGAAAACTGGATTTTTTTAAAAAGTACAAGAAATATTGGCTATGCATGTGGGCAGCGTTTTTAACTACAGAAGATGAGGATAGAATGAAAAGCTGTACATCTCTTAAGAGCTTGCTCATCTTTCTCTGAGAGATGAATCCTACCTCTTTACCCTCAGGAGCCGCTATCCATAGAAAAATAATTCCATCATACTACCTTAGATAAATATATTGAAAAGGCAAAATCCCTTAAAGTCCTTTATCAAGAAGCTTTTCAATGAAGTAATTATTTCTTTCTTAGTAAAAAACTAATCTTAATCCTTTGGAGAAAAATTAGAAAGTACATGTAAACAAAAGGGAGAATATTAGAATTATCTCTAATTCAATCATCTGAGTAAACCTATAACTATTATTGTGACTTTCCTGGGATTTTTCTGTGTATTCAATGGAGTCATACTGTTGTGATTTCTCATTTGCTTTCTCCTACTAAAATATATCCTGTAAATATTTTCCATGTCATTAAATATGCTCCAATAATATGATTTTAATGCCTACCTAGTAAAAGAGAGCAAACATTCTATTACATATTCCATTATGTACTTAATCAAGTTCTCTGTGTCACAATCAGATTGTTTCTTAATTTTTCACCTTTAGGATAATGCTACAATAAGCATACATCTAACAAAATCTTCCAACATCCAGAACTATTTCTTTTGCATAAATTCATAATAGTGGAAATGATGACCAAGGTGTGTAAAATTAGAAGTCTGTAATGAATTTTGTCAGATTGTCTTTTTATTTTTTAAGATATTATTTATTTATTTGACAGAGAGAGAGAGAGAGAGAGAGAGAGAGAGATCACAAGTAGGCAGAGAGGCAGGCAGAGAGAGAGGGAGAAGCAGGCTCCCCACTGAGCAGAGAGCCTGATGCAGGGCTCAAGCCCAGGGCCCTGAGATCATGACCTGAGCAGAAGGCAGAGGTTTAAATCACTGAGCCACCCAGGTGCCCCCAAATTGTCCTCTTTAAGGTCTTACCTTCACCAGCAGTTTTATGAGATTCAAATTTCCTTAGACTCTCTCTTTTATTGATTACTATAATTAAATTTTTTTCTCCATCTGATGACTTATTTGAAGTGATGCCTTATTCATGTTTCTTTTATTAGTGAGAATGAACATTTTTTTCTTATGCATTTTAGTGTTTACATTTCTTTCTTTTGAAAATACAGGTTTCTCTCGAATCTGTTTATAGCTTAATGTGAACTAACATTTCCTTCATCATCAATCAAAAAAATAATTTGAAGACTAATTTGAGATTAGCCCATGAAAAGTGAGTGGTGGTGCAGTTCACCCAGGTTTGTATGTATTTGGCACATTTTTAACTTTAGATGATTTAGCTTTTTTACTTTAGATTTAACTTTAGATGATTTGCTATTTTTTATTTTGTTACAGTCTTATAAAGAATATTATTATTTCTTTGTCCAAATGCATTTTGTGAACATGTTAGATTTGCCACTGAATAGCAACAGTACAAAAAATTAAAATAAAAAGCAGTAAAGGTGTAAGTCAGTCCCTATTCTTACTGATCCTATGTCCTTTATCTTTCAGGATAGTAAGAGGGACATTCCACCTGTAGTAATACGGCTCTGTAGACCAGTTTCTGTCACTGAAATTATCGGTTGTTTTCTAAAGTTAGTCCTTTATCTTGGAACCCTTAGCTCCCATTCTTTAAAAAATGACCTGAACAGAGGCTCAGTTGATTACTATTTTTTTTTAAGATTTTATTTATTTATAGGCAGAGAGGCAGGCAGAGAGAGAGAGAGGGAAGCTGAGCAGAGAGACCCATGCAGGACTCGATCCCAGGACCCTGAGATCATGACCTGAGCCGAAGGCAGCGGCTTAACCCACTGAGCCACCCAGGTGCCCCTGATTATTATTTTTTAAATTGCTACCCAGACCCTAAAGACATGTAATTTATGGCATATCCATCCCACTTTTTTAATTTTGTATGTCTTGTTACATTCAGTCTTTTAAGATATTCATGCCTGAATCTCAAGTAACTTTATGTTGTGGAAAATATTCATACTCACAAATTGTGTTTTCTGTCCTTCAAGAGGTGGGGTTATAGGTGATGAAAAGGAGTTTCAGTGTGGTCCTAGACTTCTTCTGGAGCATCTCAGTACACGGATGAAAGTGATACTTTCTGCATAAGTCACTGAATAATTCTTAGCTTATTTCTTTAGGAACATGATCAGCTTCAGAGGACATAGTGATGAGGAGTGAAGGCTCTGGAGGCAGATTATGTGGGTTTGAATTTGAGCTTTGCTGCTTACTCAGTGGTAGTGTTGGGCAACTTTTTAAAACTCTTTATGCTTGAATGATAATAGTACCTATGTCAGCGTTCTTTTTTGGGGATTAAATGAAATCATATGAATATGACTTAACAATGTTGCCTAGTTTGTAGTAAATAATAAATACTAATGACTATTACTAGAATCAGTATACCTACCAGTATAAGTAAATGAAAGTTGGAATTACCACATCAGGAAATTTGTCAGAAATATCTTTGACATTTTTTATTTTCCCCTCACACTACAACTAATTGAAAATTATGAGAAATTGCCTCATCAGTGATTTCTTCCCATTGACTTTATTGCTGTGATGTGCTCCTACATTCAGTGGACTGATTCAGGACCACCTTCACTGAAGCTGGGAGATGGTAGGACATGGCTTCCTGGAAGACTTCAACAACAATGCTCACAGCTATGGGTGATGTAGGTCTCAGATTCAGCTCTCGTTCTGGATACCTTTTTAAGAAAACAAAAGAAATTGGCAAATACTGAAGGAAACATCACTGTGTATTGAAATCAGTTGCTTGGCAGCTGCCGTTATTGTGACATGGCTGTGGCTGTTTTTCCTTTCTTCCTGGAATATTAGCAGAGGAATATTAATTTCCTTAATTCTGTAATTATCTGTAAGGAATGTGCTTAAGCGTTTGGAGCTATGTGAGGAAGAGGTTCTGTGAGTCTAATCTAATCTAATCTAATCCTCTAAGAATGTCTGAGATAAAAGGTTAGTGATAAATCAATGTGTGATATCTCAATATGGAATAAATAATCAGATACCTGGGGGCTAATGGGCTTAGTTGGGAGACAGGGACTGGAAAGTTTCTGCACTTACCTTAGTGATGAAAATAATAGCATCTGTAGCATTTACAATACATTTGGCTACAAATAAAATTATCTCTAATGCTGTTTAAATAGAAACTTCTGGGGCACCTGGTGGCTCAGTTGGTTAAACATACAACTCTTGATTTCAGCTCAGGTCACATTCTCAGGTTCCTGGGATTGAGCGCCATGTCAGACTCCAGGCTCAGGGTTGTCTGCTTGAGGATTTCTCCTCCTCTCCCTTTCTTCCTAACCCCATTCATGCATGCTTGAATTCTCTCTCTCTAATGAATAGATAAATCTCAAAAGAAAGAAAGAAGAAAAGAAAAGAAAGAAAAGAAAAATGAAATGAAATAAATCTCAAAAGAAAGAAAGAAAGAAAGAAAGAAGAAAAGAAAAATGAAACGAAACTTCTGTGATGATAGAAATGGTCAATAATTTCACTCTTCCATACTGAGGAACCGAATTTGTTATCTTCTTTAATCTTGATTAATTCAGACTTTAAAGCCATATGTAGCAACCATATTGGGCAGTGTGGTCACTTAAATAAGTATAAGGTCTATTTGTCTCAAATAAGAAGAAATCTGGAACTAGGAAGTAGAGGAATACTATGGGTACTTAAAGATATTATCGAGGCAATGAGTGGATAGAATTTTAGTGCTTTTATTTACATAATATACTGTTATCTTTTATTCTCTTTAAGCATTTTTTATGAAGTTATAATCCCTTGTAAAATGAATGTATCCAAAAGCCCATAACAAAGAGTTGAAAGAAGCTTCCTGTATTATATAAACCAATGGACCAGTTTAGTTTGCCTAGTCTTAAAAGAGAACCAATAGGATGAAATCACCATTTAAAAATACAGTTGTATATAGCACAGATGGGAATGAGAGTTATGTTTATCCCATACTCTCTTCAAATATAGAATTGTGCTCTTTACCTATCTGACTTCATTTCAGAACCAAGTGAAGGAACATTCATTACTATGTTTAAAATAGCTTGGTTTTAACAGCTGCCTCAGGAAGTAAACTTTATTGATTTTATAATTCTAAGAATAAAGACTTCACTTACCTCTTTCCTCTTCCAAACACCTGCTGGGTGTAAAATGATACCCTACCTTTTCCAAAACAAAGCTGCTACCTATTTTATAGAAGTCATAAAACTTTGAGAACTAAGACAGATGTATAGAGTTTGGAGTATCTTAGATCTGGCTTTTCCATTTATCTTCTTGTCGCGGTAATCGAAGTTCTGAAAAAAATGTTGGAGCCTTCTTGTGAATATCCTACTCTTACAAGTAGCGGTGGATTTCAGGGATTTCCTGGACCCTCCTCATCTCGGGTCAAAATAGTTTAGAAGACTCTTAGTTAGTCCCCTGTCAGTGTACAGGGACAAAACCTTTTTCAAAATCCTGTTAGCGACCAGTTTCCATAGGTGGTTTCTTCTTATTATAATGCCTTGAAGGAAACATTGTAACATTATTGCTCTATTTTATGGACTAAATAAATGCATCTTTGAATAATTAAGTAATTTGCTGTGGTAGATTAAATTCTTCGAATCCTCCTAATGAGAGTTGGTGTTTAATCCCTTTCTCCTTGAATTGGGCTGGCCTTCGTGGCTTGTTTGACCAATTGTATTGGCAGAAGTGATATTCTAGGAATTCTGAGACTGGGTCATAAGAAACCTTGTAGTCTCTGCCCACAAATCCCCGGACACTTGGTCTTGGAGCCCTGAGCTGACAGAAGAAGTCCTACTCTCATCAGGCCGCCATGCTCTGAGGAAGCCCAAGATGTGTTGAGTGTTTGGAGCCACCCCAGCTGAAATTCCAGTATTGTGGAGCAGAGATAAGTTGTCCCCACTCTGCCCAGTCTAAATTTCTGACTTATAAAGTCATGAGATTTAATTAAAAGAATAAGATGAACATGGTGGTGAGGAGGATAATTGTTGTTTAAGCCAGAGCAGATAACTGGAACACTTGCCAACTTCTAACCAAGAGCTTCTGACTCCAGAGCCCGTGCTCTGTAATCTCCCTGTACCTGTCAGCTGCTCGTGTTCCTGTGATGCTTTTTTAAGTTCGTGATTTATAAGCACAAAAATAGAACTGAATGTTGAATTTCTCTTATGGGAGAATTAAGCTAAAACCAGTTCAAAGTAACTCTGGTGTCATACTTCATTTTTCTTCATAGCCCCTAATCCAAAATGGCTTTATATTATTTATTTGTTTCTTCAACTGTCTCCTCCCCCAGAATATAAACCCCGTGAGGACTTTGTAGCTTCAACGGCATCTATACCAGTGTCCGAGTAGGTGCTCAAGGAATATTAGTTAAATACATGACTTAATGATTTACAGTGGAAAGAAAGCGCATATACTATTCTTTCTATAGAATATATTCTTCTGGAAAAATATGAAAACCAGAATCTTACAAAGATGATAAAGCAAACATCTGGATGCCCCAAGACCAGATTTAGCAGATATTAAGATTATACCATATTCACATCAACAGTTTTTTCCTCTTAAATATTAGAAGGTTGAATCTGCCTGTACTTTCTTATTCCCCTTTCTCCTGTCTCAGAGGCAATGCTATGTGTATTTAATACATGTATTCTTAATGTTGTTGCTGCATATAATTTTATGAACAAACAATGTTTATTGACTCGGTCTCTGAAGTAAAGTTTATCATAATTCCAATGCCTTTTCACCTGATCCTGCTGTGCCCCTAGTCCAGTCATCTCGCCTGTCATCTTTTTTGTACCATCTTGCTACTTGTTCTTGGCTTCTTCCTTTCTCACAGCAACACCCACCAGCCACATTAGTCCTTCAAAAACATAGCATCAGATTCATAAACCTCCCTCCTCCTAGCCCTTCAGTGGTCTCTAGCACACCTGGAACAAAATGCTAAGTCCTTCCCGTGCTCACTAAGGTTCTGTATGACCCACTTTCCAGCTTAACTTCTGGCCTCCCAGTCTCCTTCCTCCCTGTACTTCAGGTGCCCGGGCTGCCTCTGGCCCCTTTGCCATTTAGGGAGCATAGTGGGCACCTTACCAAGCACATTTCCATCTCTGCGTCTTTGCATTCACTCATCCTGCCCCCTGATTACCCATGCCTAGGCTTGTCTCCTGTGACTCCATCAGATCACTGGCTGCATGCAGATTTTGTTCAAAAGTCATCTCCTGGTGGGGGTGGGGAGACCAAGCAATGTATAGTTGAACTATCATCAGGATCCTTTACTAGGCTTTCCTTTTCTCCATAAAGTGTCCCACCACCTGATAGAATCTGGGTGTGTATATGTGTGTGCATGCATTTATCTGCTTGCTGTTTACTCCCTCATCAGATTATAAGCTTCTGTTAGGTTAGGGATTCTGTGATTACATCCTTTCTATGATTCTCCTATGGTTACATCCTTTTGACTCCCAGAAGAATGGCTGACATGAAGCAGATGCCCCCAAATATGTGTTGAATAAAGAAACATAGGAATATACTGTTCTGTGCTCTTAAAAACTGTATATAAATGATATCATACCGAATGTATCTTGTGGCAATTTGCTTTTCTCAATCAACATTGTTTTCAAAATATGTCCTTGTTCAGATCTATCTACCTTCATCTATCGGTCTTTCTACCTATCTGTTACCTCATCCGCCTCTCTAGTCCCGTCCTTTTAACTGGATTGTATTATCCCATACAGTTTATTTATCTGTCCCTCTTCTTCTAGAGTATGGTCACTTTTAGTTTTTGCTTTTAGAAACAGTGCTGAAAGAAACATTCTTTTAAATATTCTTTCCTTATTCATTTTTCCTTGTAGGCATATAACAGAATAAACCTCTGTGTTTCTTCCTCAGTAGTTAGAATCAACTATAGAAGTGATTACATTAAATTCTTTTTTGCTCTGAGTATTAGTCTACTCCCACCAAAGGTCCATTTGCAAACCTAAGAGTCATTTTAGGAAGGGAAAAAGACCAACATCACAAAAACTTTTTTCTTAAAGAACAAATTTAATATTAACTTTGAATCTCATTCATTTCTGTTACCACGCCCTAAAGCTTATGTGTTCTGCGGTCAACTTTCAAGCGTAATGTTACCTCTGATTAAATTATTTTACTCTGATGTTATATGCATGCGTGCTTGTGTGGATATAGATGGCAATAATGATCATTTGAATTACTGTGGTCCCAAGTTGCTTAAGCAGAACTAATATTCTACTAAATCATAAAGAAACTTTTTGGGTTCTGCATTTTGCTTGCTAAAGTTTAAGAAAAGCTGATCTTATTACAAAACTGTGAACTTTGTTAAGTGAAGGGGTGATGAGGAAAACTCTGGAAAAACCTATTGACGCCTATAATACTGAGGCATAATATAGACAATTTCCAAAAGAATTAGAGCTTCCAATGTGCTTTGAAATAGCATAGTTTACCAGTGAAGTCATGTGTTTTGACTGTGATGTTATGAATGTCTAAAAGGGAGAAGAAAAACAAAACTGCTTTTTGGGGGGGTGTGATAATTTTGCCTTCTTCATTGTTAAATGATTCTGGAAAGCAAAAAAGCTGAGTTCAGTTCACTTAATTTATAATTTGTAAAACTTTGGAGAGTCATTGATCTAATCTTTACTTCAACATTTAAAAAGTTGATCTGTGCTTAGGAAAATTAAAAAAGTAATGTTGGGGTGCCTGGGTGTCTCAGTCAGTTAAGCATCTGCCTTCTGCTCAGGTCATGATCCCAGGGTCCTGTGATTGAGCCCCACATTAGGCTCCCTTGTGAGTGGGGAGTCTGCTTCTCACTCTTCCTCTCCCTCTGCCCCTCATTCCCCACTTACTTTCTCTCTCTCTCTCTCTCTGTCTTAGGTAAATAAAATCTTTAAAAAAAAAAAAAAAAAAAAAAAAAACTGAACTAAAAAAATAAAAAATAAATTAAAAATGTTAAAGATCAATGACAATTATATTTTAATAAAGCTGGAAAAAAGTTGAATGGATTCAAAAGACATCATTCGTTCATTTATCAATCAGTTATTCATTGAGTGCCTATTAGGAATCAGGTGCTATCCCAGATGTGGGGGACACAAGTGTTGAAAAATACTTGAGGTCTCTCTACTCCCTGTGAGTTCACTATCAATGGGTGAGAGAGATAAGAAGCAAACTAATACTTAGATGAGGTAATGCCCGAGGATGCTGTGAGGTGCTGAGAAGCTGATGACACAGGGCAGTGTGACTGAAAGCGCAGTGTGGCTGGGGGAGGGGAGCAGAATTGCTTGAGCTGTGGAAGCCATGTGGAACCTCTGAGGGAGTGATCCTTGAGCTGAGAGAGGAAGGAGGCGTCAGCTATGCAGACATCTAGTGACAGTTGGAAAGAGGAAGGAACAGCAAGTGAATGGTGCTGAAGATGGGAACAAGTTTGCTGTCCTTGAGGAACACAGAGGTCTCTGTGGCCCAGGAATTGAGGGAGGGGGTGGTAGAAGATGTGGTTGGTGGGACAGTGAGGGGCTTGAAAGGCTTGGGTAGGACCTGTATCCTATGCTAGGATTTTCTAGATATTCTTGTAAACCACCAGAAAGGTGTAGCAGGGAAAAGGGGCGACCAGATTTATATTTGTGTGTGTGTGTGATATTATACATATATAACATTATTTAATATAATAATGGCTAGTAATATAATAATTATATTATAATTAATAATACTGATGGGAGGCAAAATATGACTACCACCTTCTTAGGATTTTTCAGCTGGATCTAGGAATTAAACTGATGTAACATAGAACAACAAGAAAAACATGTATGTTTTGCATGACGGGGGAACCCTCCTTAGGAAATGAAGACCCAAAGGAGTGGTAAAACCATGCGTTTGTGCTAGGTTGCACCATGTGGAAAAGCAGCTGAAATACACAGGGAGGCCAAAGAAAGATGAGAATTATTTTAGCAAGGCCTGTGTGAACACAGTCATCTCAGCTTTGACTCCAGGTTGAAGAATGTTTCTTTTCTTCTGGTGCAGGGAAGCCATCTTTTCCATGGCAGTTTTTGTCTCCTTTTTTTATTTCAGGAAGAGAAGGGAAGTTCAGAATGTATTTCCTGCACTGCTGTTTCCCAGGTGCCTCGAGCCCAAACGAATTCCCATGAGAAAGTGACATACATATAATCAATATAATAATACATAACAAACATGATGTACACAGATAATATATAATATTCATATACAGTTGATCCTTGAACAACAGGTTTGAATGGTGCAGATCTACTTTAATGTGGACTTTTTTCAATAAATACGGTAAAATACTGTAAGTGAATTTTCCTTGTGATTTTCTTCATTACATTTTCTTTTCCTCCCACTTACTTTATGGTAAGAGTACAGTGAATAATACATATACAGGTATATGTTAATCAACTGCCTATGCTATTAGTAAGGCTTCTGGTCAACAGGAAGCTATTAGTGGTTCGGTTTTGGGGGAATCAAGAGCTATACTTGGATTTTCGACTGCACAGGGCGTCAGCTCCCCTAACCTCTGTGTTGTTCAGGGGCCAATCTGTATAATATAATAAGTATATACAATATATTTATATATTTTTATTTTATGTATTTATGTATTTATATTTTATTTTGTGTATATATATATATGTGGCCTTTCTGGGTACTAGCTGGAGAGTGGATTGTAAGGGGCCCTTAGTTGGGGAGGGGCAACTACTGAAAAGGAGTAAAGGTTCCCAGCAGTCCAGAAGAGAAAAACTTCATTAGTGAATTAGATCAGGCAAAATTTTTCAGCCCAGGCACTATTGACATTTTGGGCCAGACCATTCTTTGCTGGGGAAATGGGGGGCCATGCTGTGCATTGTAGGGTATTTAAGCACATTTCTGGTCTCTTCTCACTAGATATCTGTAGCATCACCCACCTCCCTGCACAGCTCTAACAGCCAAAAATATCTCCCTATACTGCCAAGTGTCTCTGGTGGGGCAAAATTGGCCCCAACTGAGAACTACTGTTGAGGTGATAATACTGGTGGGAAAAGAAGCCAATTTTAATATATAGTTGGCAGTGGAGCGTAAATGACTCGTTGGCTCATTGAATTTACAAGGTCCAGGGTAAAAAAGACCTTGGTTCTTGTACATGACCTCCACTTTCATGCAACTAACAATATTCTTTTTGCAAATTGTACTTATCTTCAATATCCTAATACAAACCCGGAAGGACTCTTCTTGACAACAGTAACTTGGGAGTTCTATTGCTATTTACATGTACATTTATGAACACAGAGAACCACAGCATTATCTACTAATCTGTGCTTATCGGTTGTTCAGTCAGGTGTTCTCTCCAGTTACTCTCAGTTGTGAGGATCTTTGATGCTATGAAAGGAAACTCTCTCTTCCTGATAAATATCAGTACATCTGCTTCATCATTTATAATGGCCTGAATGATTCATGTATATTTGTGTGACTTTATAAGCACCCTGAGGACTCATAGGTATGGATTTATGTCCCAGATAAAGAGCTAGTACATTCTCGGGATGCCTGGGTGGCTCAGTGGGTTAAGCCTCTGCCTTCGACTCGGGTCATGATCCCAGGGTCCCGGGATCAAGCCCCGCATCTGGCTCTCTGCTGAGCAGAGAGCCTGCTTCCTCCTCTCTTCTCACCTGCCTCTCTGCCTACTTGTAATCTCTATCTGTCAAATAAATAAATAAAATCTTTAAAAAAAAAAAAGAGCTAGTACATTCTCTAGATGTAGGATGTGAAAGGGGCAGAGGTGACCATATGACTATGGAAAGTGGGTATGGTTTGACTTGAAGTAAACAGGGAAACAGTCTCCATTCTTTCACTCTACTGTCCAGTCCTCTGAAACCATTCCGTCATCATGCCTGGAGAGTGTGGCCCTATCACATGCCGTCTGTGTCTTGCTTAAGCTCAGCAGCCCCAGATATGACAAGTGTCCTTCATGTGACATATTTTCCTCACCTTTCCGTGCTCTGATCACTTAGTGTTTTGTGGGATGTGGTTGGGCATATCTGCATCATCAGCTGTATCCTGTGGGCACCCAAACCTAAAAATAAGTTCCAAAAATGATCAGATAGAGTAAGAGTAAAGTGAGCCTTTACTTCCTTTATTCTGGGTGTTACATCTGTTTTTAAAAAAATCACCCTAGGAGTTTTTTGTTTTTATGTTTTTTTGTGGTTTTTTGGGAAATCCACATGACTTTTTTTTTTCCTCCAAGGAAAATTTTAAAATAATCATGACTTTCTGTCTAAAAAATGAAAATGGATACTATTTATAATGCTTTCGCTATAAAAATATATTGGAGTTAGTAATTATTGAAATTGGCATCAACAGAAACAACTATCATTGCATGACTGCTGGTCATGTGCCAGGCAGTTAGCAAGGCCCTCGAATGTGTTATTTCTAAAGGCCTTGATGCTTCTATCAAGTGGATATTATTATTCTCAGTTTACAGATTTGGAAACCTGAATTGAGAGGTTATGTAATCTCACTCAAATTTGTATTGCTGGTGAGTAGTGTAACTATGTTTCAAACATAATCGGTTTGGTTCCAGAGCCTATATTCTTAACCATCTCACTTTCTGACCCTTTTAAAGTCAAATAGCCAGAGTTGACCGAGGGCTTCCCACTCTGTTCCAGGGATTTTATGAATCTCCTGTCAAAGACTTCTCATGGCAACCTAATAAAATGGGTGATTTGTTCCTATTTTATCACTAAAAATATATAAGGTTGAGAGAAGTTTCATACTTTACCATTTTTATCAGGACCTTATGATTTCAAGTGACAGAAAACCTAGATATAATAACTCATATAAAGGGTAGAACTGGCTTCTGTCATGCCTGACACCAAAGGATAGAACTTCCTTCTCTCCGTCTTTTGGCTGTGGTTCCCTGTCTGTGTTCTTCTCACACATTGTCTTGCCTGTTAAGGTGGCTGAATGGCTTCCAACAGCTGCCAGTTTATATCCTTTCTGCTCTCCAGTCCTTAGCAACCAGCCATGCCTCTTCCCTATAGCTCTTACACGGTCCTGGAATTGAATGTATTTTCCTTATTGGCTAGAATTGAATCACATGCTCCCCTGGGGGCAGCGAAGTGGGGTCAGCACAACTCAAATTCCAAGAAGTAGAGAGAAGTGATACGGTGTGTCTCCCCCCCCACCCCAGGGATGACTGGTAAACAAAACAAATCAAAATATCTGTCCATTATATGCACCTCTGATCTACCAGCAGTAAGTGACATAGTCAGGATTCAAATTCAGATACGTAAGGCTCCAAAGCACTTTCTCTAATCCTTTACATTGATCTCTTCTCCAGATAATTGTCATTAAAAATCCATTGTGAGATAATTTCTCAATCTCTTGAGGTTTTGTGAAAAAAAAAAAGTCATTTTGTTAAGGAAATGACATTTCATAGCATCAGCATGCTTGGGATATATCTTTTAACAAAAGTAACAAACTATCAACATACAGGAAAATTTTATTTCTAAAAGATAGAAATCCTCTAAATTTAAGGTAAAAAAAATGTACTGATTTTGTGTCTAATTTCATAGCATATTTTTGGATTGAATAAAATGTTCCTCTTCATATCTCCAAAATAAAGGATATTTAGCATAGAATGGACTTTCTCCTCACCTTTCATTCTAGGGCTGCATTACTATTTTGTATCTTTCCCACTAATACAAATAGTCTTCGGCATTTCAACAATCTTTGGTTCAGTATTTTTGACCCTCGGCTTTGGGGATAGTACTCTCCCCTTTGGAAAAATTAAGCAGAGTAGTGTAAGCAGAAAGAAATAATATAAACTAATAGAAAGTGTGGGATTAGGAAGCAGGAAGCCAGGATTATGGTCCCAGTTTGAAATTACCTCCCTGTAAATGAGGGATGGCAAATGAGGTTCTTTCTGAAATGACTCCAGCCCTCTTACATAATCTCTTTAGTGTCTGTGTTTTCACCCTGAGTGCAGTGCAGCTTTTCAAATTACCAGTAAAGCAACGTCCATTCACTTAGATACAATGAATTAAGTATCTACGACAAGGTACTGTGGTAGATAGGGTAGAGCCTGCAAGGTGACTTCTCAAGATCATCTGTCATCCCTAAGATGCACTGATTTTCTCGTATGTGTCTGACTCTGTGCTAGAAGCTAGGGCTGTAAAAATGCTCACAAAAGCCCTAACGGGCTTATCATTTAGCTGGAAATATGTGGGCAAAGAGAAGGAAAAATACATAGGGGAGCATATACAAGGTGCCATTTAATAGGGCAAGCAAGTGCTTCAAGCATTCAGCTTCTAATGAGCAGTTCAGACTTTTGGACACTGTTCACACATAGACTGTAATAGGGTGAATCTAGTGCATCCATGAATATCAGCGTAATGGTCAACGTTAGGAGATCGAGTAGGTATACAAGGACTAGACTGTTGACTGATTATGTCCACATTCAGAGTGGACTAAACAAGGAAAGAAAAGGTTTGAAAAACCCATCACAGAACAGAGAAATGGTCATGTCTTCATATGTTATAAAGTTGTCCAGTACAGGAGGCACGAGCTCATATCAAAACGTGTTGTAAGTGAGAAATACACCCTGAATTTCTAAGACGCAGTATGAGAAAAAATGCAAAATATATCATTAGAAATTTTTGTACTGACCACAAGTTGAAATGCTAATATTTTGGATGCACTGGGTAAGATCGCATCTTAATAAAAGTAATTATTTTTATTGTGGATTTTAAGAAACTTAAAATTACATTTATGGCTTACATTACATGGCTGTTGGATAATGCTGTTCTACTTGACCAAAGTAGGAACTAGGAATGCTTTGTAAATCCTACTTTTTACCAGGTCTTTACTCCCAGCTATAAGGAAGCTCTAGATTCCTTTATTTCTAAAGCTTGGTCACTAATTTCAAAATGTGTTTGAGGGTCATTGGGTAAGAGAGTTAATACTGAGCACCTACTCTTTCCTGGGCTGCCATATAAGGTAGGTTTCATTATCCTCAGTTCCATAGAGAGCCAATAGCAGAATTCTAACTCAAGACTGTCCCGCTCCCAGCTGCTGCTCGACTCTGCACCCAGCTGTATGCCCCAGGTCCTGCTACTGAACTGGCACTGCCTGAGGACTGGGCTGTTAGGATGTCACTAGTGCGTTTTCATACCTTCGCACAGAAAAGAAGGCAGTACAGGGATAAGGAGCAAGCCAGCGTGGGACTCTAAGCCTGAGTCTTCTGCTTTGCAGCTGGACAAATTATTTAACCATTCAGAGATTGGGTTTTATCATCTTAGGATGACAGTAATGCTGTCCTCTCACAGGTTTGCTGTAAGTGTTAAGTCTGATGAGGCTTCTTAAGTACTTAACAGTGCTGTCATTAGGATTCAGTAGATGGCAGCAGCATATTTAGGACAGGAGGCTCGAGATAAGGCCTGGTGGTACAGGACCCTATAGCTTGTATGATAGGCCTAGAGCTGGGTTAGCACTGTTCTTCATTTCCCAGGCCTGTGAACTGGAGCCAGTTGCTTAACTTCTCTGTGCTGCTGTCACACCTACATATGAATTGGATTTCAAGAAAGTCCCACTCCCATTGTTGTTGGGATAATTCAATGACGAAATACATGAAAGGCTCTTAAAATATCACCTGGAGGAAAATAATGGGAAACGACAGTTGCATTGTTGCTTTTGCTGTTGTTACTATTTAGAAGACATTTGCTTTTTTAAATTGTATTTATATTTTTGGCTTTTTAGTCTTTTAGCTTTTTATTTTTTAATTTTAATTTTTAATTTTTTTTTTTTTAGAGATTTTATGAATTTATTTGACAGAGAGAGAAACAGCAAGAGAGGGAACACAGCAATGGGATTGGGAGAGGGAGAAACGGGCTCCTACTGAGCAGAGCCTGATGCAGGGCTCTATACCAGGAGTCCTCGGATCATGATGTGAGCCGAAGGCAGGCACTTAAATGACTGAGTCACCTAGATGTCCCTTTGTTGTTTCTATTTTTTGTTTTGGGGTGTGTTGAGTTTTGTAAGTTCTTTCTGTGTTTTGGATACTAACCCTTTATCGGTTATGTTATTTGAAAATATCTTCTCCCATTCTATAGGTTGCCTTTTAGTTTTGTTGATTGTTTCCTTTACTGTATAGAACCTTTTTTATTTTGAATGAAGTCCCAATAGTTTATTTTTGCTTTTGCTTCCCTTGCCTAAGGATTCATATCTAGAAATAAGTTGCTTTGGCCATTGTCACAGAAGTTGCTGCCTGTGTTCTCCTCTAGGCTTCAGGTCTCTCTCTAGGTTTCAGGTCTCTCATTTAGATCTTGAACACATTTTGAATTTATTTTGGGGTATGATAGAAGAAAGTGGTCCAGTTTCATTCTTTGACATGTCCCTGTCCAGTTTTCCCAACACCATTTATTGAATGTGACTATGTTTTTCGTCCTTCCTGCTTTGTTGACGATTAATGGACTGTACTTTTCTGGGTTTGCTGTTATGTTCTGTGGATCTCTGTGTCTGTTTTTGTGTCAGAACCACACTGTTTTGACTGCTGTAGCTTTATAAGTTGTTGTCATAATTGTGATGCCTACAACTTTGCTTTTCTTTTTCAAGTTTGCTTTGGTTATTTGGGTTCTTTTGTGGTTCCACAAAAGGTTTGAGATTGTTTATTCTAGTTCTGAGAAAATGCTGTTGGTATTTTGATAGGAATTGTATTAAATCTATAGATTGCTTTGGGTAGTATAGATATTTTAACAATATTTGGTTTTCTAATCCATGAGCATGGAATATCTTTCCATTTATTTTTGTTCTCTTCAATTTCCTTCATCAGTGTTTTACAGTTTTTGGAGTGCAAGTCTTTCTCCTTTTTGGTTAGGTTTATTCCTAGGTATCTTATTACTTTTGGTGCAGTTGTAAATGGGATTGATTCCTTAATTTGTCTTTCTGCTGCTTTGTATTGGTATATAGAGGTACAACAGATTTACATTACATTTACATTACGTTACATTATATTTACATGTACAATGATCACGTACCCTGTGACTTTGCTGAATTCATTTATCAGTTCTGGCAATCTTTTGGTGGAGTTTCTTGGATTTCTATATGCAGTATGTCATCTGCAAGTAGTGAGAGTTCTACTTCCTCCTTGCTGATTTGGATGCTTTTCATTTCTTTTTGTTGTCTTAGCTTCCAAGTCATTAAAATTTAGTTCTTAAATTTTATATCGGCCTCGGTATGCATCTGAAAAATAATCAGGCTACTGATGAATAGATTACTGTCTGCAGTTTCTACTCTCATTTGTTTTGTTTTAGGGAGGCATGGGATTTGGTTTGTAGTTATTAACTCTTCGGATATAGGCAGTTAAATATATTGAAGAGACAATTTGGCAATTGGATTTTTTAAACAATAAAATCAGGGTTCATGTTTCATCCTAGAAAATCGTATTAAAATATAAAGTACTGCTATATAATGAAATCCAAATACCAGTATAGCACATTAACCTAGATGATCAGTGTTCTTTCATCAAACATAGTTCTCATGTTAAATGCATAAAAAAATTTATACCTTCCCAATTTATACCATTCTTCAAGCATGACTGTTAACCATTGTGTATTTTTATACCTGAGCTTGGACTTAGAAACTTCTGTTAAATATTTTCAATCTTTATTTGAGCTTTTTTTTTTTAAGCTTTATTTATTTGAGAGAGTGGGGGGAGGGGCAGAAGGAGAGGGAGAGAGAGATTCTCAAGCAGACTTCACTCTGAGTGCAAAGCCCCATGTGGGGCTCAGTCCCAGGACGCTGAGATCATGACCTCAGTTGAAATCAAGAGTGGGACATATGGGGCGCCTTGGTGGCGCCTGGAGGAGCCTGCTTCCTCCTCTCTATCTGCCTGCTCTCTGCCTACTGGTGATCGCTGTCTGTCAAATAAATAAATAAAATCTTAAAAAAAAAAAAAAAAGAGTAGGACACACAAGGGACTGAGCCACCCAGTCGCCCCTCCTTATTCGAGTTTTTACAAAGGAATTTATCATCTAATTCCAGAACGTTCGTAGAAAGTATGTGTGTACACACACACACACACACACACACACACACATTCCCCCCTTCTATACATGCATACAGATGTTAGCATTGAGAGAATTTAATACAAATCATGTATTTAAGAACAAGTATAAAGTACTTTAGCTATGACCTTGGGCAGTAGGCATTAGGAATTCAAGGAGAGTTCTTTTTCTGATGTTTCTAAATCCTTTGTCTAATGAGTCTACCAACAGAGGCTTTTATTTATAGGGAATTAAATGGAAACTGCTAAAGCAGTTCTGATAATATCCACCTGCTTTCCTCTTATTAAAGAACCTTGTAGCACAGTGAACTAAACAGCCTAATCTCACCTATTTTACTTCTAGTATAACTCTACAGGCTAGTGTAGTCATTTAAGAGGCTTATTTAGGCACTAAATACCCAAGAAGGGTGCACTCTGAATCATTGTAAGATAAACTAACAATGAAGATGTGACAAGTACCGAGAGGCCCAACTGCTGAATTCTAAGAGTCTGTCCAAACATTAGCATTTTCATAGTGCCGGCACATGCATCTGCAGGATACTGAAGCTAGCAGCCTCGTGACCGTAGTTTGGGAAGTGCTTATTATTAACTGGGTCATGTTTCAGGACAGCACCCTAGATGGTACCACATCCAGCTTGTGCTAAAATAATACCAGCTTTTGCTATGCCTGGTTCCTCTGCACAGTCTCCCCACTTTTGCCAAGGCATAGGGCATCCTCCTTGACTTCCATCTACGCCCATCATCTGTTGCCTTTCTTCAACGTTTTTCTTGCCTTTTATGTTTACTCTAGATGTCCACTTATTCAGATTTTACCTGATTAAAAATGTTAGGGACAGAAATAAAAGGACACGCACGGTAATTGTTCACAGCTTAACACTGTTTAGATCACAAAGCCTTAGGAACATTTCTACACTTGGCAAGACTTGTCTTACTACTACTCTTCCCTCAAAGTGCAATGAAAACAGCTCCTCTGGAAGTAGATTGGCAAAAATAGATATTTGTGCTGTTGTCGCACCAGGTTAAGAGTCCTACCTTACAAGCAAGTTGGCCTTAATGTCTCCTGGAGTAGGGTGCTGGTGATTAGAAGCATTAACAAGACCACAGTTTCTGCGTGTTTTTCAAACTCTAGTGTGTGCAGAGGGACGCCAACAGAGGTCTTCCTTATAGGCTGTGAAATGGAGGTTGGCTTTGTGACAGTTTCCTTCTCCAGTCCAAGCCGATGGATGAGAGTGAAAGACGTTGAGTATGATAGGAGGTGGCTCAACTCCCCTTCACGGTAACCTTCTAGAAATCCATAAGGAGGACACCTGGTTGTGTGCAAAGGCATCTCCCCAACCTGTTGGCCAATAGTTAAAGGAAACTACCCTCATTTCTACTTCTCTTCACCAGTCAAGGTGTGGCGATGCCCTGTGGCTGTCCTATTTCAAGCTTCTCTGTACTCATTGGGAGCTTCTCCACTTAGAAATTGAATTTTTACAGTGATCTCTGGTGGAAGAAATCTTGGTTTTTATTCCACCCCCAACATGTCCTTTAAATGTCCGTATGTTTTGCTCTTCCTGCCCCTTCTATTTGTTATAAAGCTGGTCATTTGCATATAAGGACCATCCTTTTAGATTTTTTTTTTTAAACAGGCTTTATTACTTTTTATTCTCAACTGATAAAAACTGTTCCAGTTATTGGTAGTCTTCTATGAAATGAAATTTAAACATGTTTTATCTCCCTATCTTTTATGAAGATAGGAATATTAACACCATGCTGCAAAGATTAAGCATATGTGCATAATGTTTAAAATCAAATATAACTGATTCTGAAATTAATTTAGTACATAGTTATTGATTGCACGCTCATCATTGTATGAAGAATTTGGGATAGGAAAAATGTCCAGCCTTTGGGATCAAACCACTCTGAGTTAGAAACCTGGCTCTGCCAATTACATTTTTTGTGAATTTGGGCAATTGACATAAACTTTCAATGTCTCAGTTTCCTCACCTATAAAATTGGCTTACCAGAATTTATTTTTTCAGTGTTGTTTTTGATTATTAATGGCATATGCAAAGTTACTAGGTTATATAATGAGTTCAATAAAGGATTGATCATAAGTGGTAATGCAGGGATACCACTAATTCTGATATTCTGTCTGTGTCAAAATTTTCCAGATTTTGCATTTAAGTGCACTCCTTTAATTTATTTAACAGACATTTGAAGAGAATCTTCTATTATGTTAAAGGTTCTGAGGACTCCTTAACATTCTTAAGGGAACTTTATGCTTTTATAAGAATGACCAGCTCAGCACAAATAGTTTTTAAAATAACTTTGGTGGGCAGCTTTCTAAAAAGTATGGCACATTTACTTGCCTTTTGAAATATTGACAATGCAGGGCCTATTATAATCATTAGTTATTGTACTGAGAGGTACTGCCATGATTTTTCAATGTTATGCAGGTGTGAAAGGATCTTTCTTGTTCTACTTCTTGAATCTTATCATTTGGTGTTCATATTTGCTCTGTTTGTTCCTTAATGTTCTTAGTGTACTTCCACATTTCAACTTTATTTCTTTTTAATTAATTAATTTAAAAAATTCAGTGTAGTTTAAAAATAAATCAATTCAGTATAGTTAATGAACAGGGTTATATTTCAGATATACAATGTAGTGATTCAACAATTCTGTGCTTTAGTGCTCAGCACAGTACGTATACTCAGAACTCCTTTCTCCTGTTTCACACATTCCCCTGACGTCCCCTCGGGTAATCACCAGTTCCCTATATTGAAGAGTCCGTTTTTTTCTGTTCATTCTTTTTTCTTAGTTCATTCGTTTTCTCTTTTTATGTTCTGTGTATGTGTGAAATCAAATGGTATTTGTCTTTCTCTGACTGACTAACCTTCCTTAGCATTATACCATCTAGATCCATCCCACTGTTGTTACAAATGGCAAGATTTCAATCTTTTTATGACTAAGTAATATTTTATTGTATGTGTATATGTATGTATGTGTGTGTACATAGATGTAAACACACACACCATATCTTCATCCATTTATCTATTGATAGACACTTGTGTTGCTTCTGTATTTTAGCTCTTCTAAATAATGCTGCAGTAAACATAGGGGTGTATATATATTTTGGAATTAATGTTATCATATTCTTTGGGTAAATACTCAGTAGTAAATTTGCTAGATCATATGATAATTCTATTTTTAATTTTTTGACGAATCTGCATGCTGTTTTCCATGGTAGCTGCACCAGTTTGCATTCCCACCAACAATGCAAAATTCCCTTTTCTTCATATCCTGACCAGTACTTGTTGTTTTTGTGTTTTTGATTCTGCACATTTCTTACAGGTGTGAAGCGATGTCTCTTTGGAGTTTTGATTTGCCTTTCACAGATGATGAGTGATATTGAGCATCTTTTCATGTACCTGTTGGATATCTATCTCTATGTCTTTGGAGAAATATCTGTTCACGTCTTCTGCTCAGGTTTTAATTGGATTATTTGGTTTTTTGGTGTTGAGTTGTAGGTTTTTAATATTTTATTATCTATACTCCAGATTTTGAAAACATGTTAAAAGCTAAATGCCTCTTTGAAGGCATTTAAAACTTTTTTGAGGGTATTAATTCAAAAGTAACAGGTTTAGCTCTTGTAATGCCTCACTTTAAATTACTAAATCTACCTTATCTATGTATTTTTCTTTTAATTTTTAGGAGGAACATTCTGGTAGTATGAGGGCTTTTACTAAAGTAATGTAACAATGTGAGTGAGGGAAATGTGATAAAGTGGTCAAGAAGTCAGTCTTAGAAATCACAAAAGTCAGACTGCAAATCCTGTCTCTGCCATTTTCTAGTCATTTGACCTTGAGCAAGTTGCTCAGCCTTGCTGGATATTCCATTCTTTCTTCTGTTAAATGAAAATATGAGTAGTACCTACCTCACAGCCTACTGAAATTAATGAAGTAATACATTTAAAGCACTTATCACAAAGCCTAGGACACAGTAAGAACACAGTGACTTACAATGGGAACAGCGTAGACATCAGTGTTATGTTTGTTCGTGCTTCAAAGTCTGAAATGGGCTGTCTCTAACTTGTTTCTGTGCTTTCTTTATATGCTACAAGGAAGTTTCACCTCAGTGCTACCTATCCTTTACCTTTTACCATATGATTTAAATTATGTGCTACAAAGAAAAATACACTTAATGGAACATACTTCTCACATACTTAACCGAGAGCAATTGCATTTAACACCTACTTTCCTTGTATTTACCAAACGGCATTTTCTTTAGGGGGTAACAGCTTATCTTCTGGAGTTTGGGTCTCTTTTTTCCTTGGATGCTTTTCTGCATACCAGCTCCTCTCCCAGCCATGGGCCCTTGGTGGAGGTGTGGGTGGAGCATGTGAGACATCAAGTACCAGGCTCACAGGTAACACAACACTCATCAGATCAGACCGGGCTCCCACAGGGCTATAAGGTTGCCTGCTCACCTGCACAGAAATGACGAAGGACAAAAACATCCCCGGGTAGGTGGGATCTGCCGGCTCCCTCTGTTGTTATTTCCTCTGTTATTATGCAGAAACGTTTCCTGGTTCCATTATCAAATAGATCTCTGATTTCTGTACAAGTGGAAAATCAAATCTTAGTGTTTATGGGACCAAACAGATGGATTTCTATGGCCATTTGTTTCCTGATGAAATGGGACCATGAACAAGGCAGCCTGCCAAAGGCATAGGTATTGTAGGAAGAGAAAACCTTTCTAACGGCTTGGTTTGCTGTATCCATTACATCCTGATCCCTTTTGAAAGCATAATGCTTTGTAATTTTTAAATGATGTTTTCCTTGTTTTTCTCTCAGCACTACCATTTACTATCACCTTTTACTGTGTGATTTAAATGGCATGGGGAGATCACCAAACCTTTTACTTTCCATTAAAACTATTGTTAGCACTTAATATATATTTCAGTATGTTCTGTTGAGCTTATATTATTTAAAATCATTTTTAAGTAATTACTTAAAAAAAACAAGTCATGAAAATTTTTGTCTACATTTTTCTGAGAATAATAGTTTTCTGAGTATTTTCTGTTTTAAACCAACAATGGTGTAGGTCTGGCAACACAGAAATCTGTTGGGTATTCTTGCTTTTTCAGTTGTTCATCAGCAGTGGTAGATACCCATGTGATCCTTTGGAATATTAGATATAACAGAGGTGCAGGAATTCATCTCCTACCTCAGGAGTAAACTAAATTTCCTTTACTCACTAATTATCTTTTTTTTTTTTTTACTATAAAGATTGCATTTACTTTTTTTTATTTTGATAAGATGTAGTCAATAGCATTGATATTTTTAACATTATTTAGGTATCAAAATTATCTTACAGTGTTACAATGTTTTAAATAGTTAAAGCTTTTCTCCTTCTGATATAGAGTTTTGAAGTGGGGGGAAAAAAACTGAAGGAGGGAAAAAAACATAATTTTTGCAACTTGAGTATTTAACCACATTACTTAATTAGCATTTAGCTGCCTGGCTAGACTTAAAGGTGACCATGAATTTACATCTTAAAAGTCAGAAAACCACCGTCTTCTGGGAACTTAATTAAAAATATATAGATTTTGGGGTGCCAGGGTGGTTCAGTGGGTTAAAGCCTCTGCCTTTGGCTCAGGTTATGATCCCGGGGTCCTGGGAATGAGCCCGCACTGGGCTCTCTGCTCCTTGGGGAGCCTGCTTCCTCCTCTCTCTCTCTGCCTACTTGTGATCTCTGTCAAATAAATAAACAAAATCTTTAAAAAATATATATGTGTGTGTGTGTGTGTGTGTGTATACATACATACATACATCACGGCTTCTTTATCCATTCATCTGTTGATGGACATCTAGGTTCTTTCCATAGTTTGGCTACTGTGGACATTGCTGCTATAAACATTCGGGTGCACATGCCCCTTCGGATCACTACGTTTATATCTTTAGGGTGAATACCCAATAGTGTAGTTGCTGGGTCATAGGGTAGCTCTATTTTAAACTTTTTGAGGAACCTCCATGCTGTTTTCCAGAGTAGTTGCGCCAGCTTGCATTCCCACCAACAGTGTAGGAGGATTCCCCTTTCTCCGCATCCTCGCCAGCCTCTGTCATCTCCTGACTTGTTAATTTTAGCCATTCTGACTGGTGTGAGGTGATATCTCATTGTGGTTTTTATTTGTATTTCCCTGATGCTGAGTGATATGGAGCATTTTTTCATGTGTCTGTTGGCCATCTGGATGTCTTCTTTGCAGAAATGTCTGTTCATGTCCTCTGCTCATTTCTTGATTGGATTATTTGTTCTTTGGGTGTTGAGTTTGATAAGCTCCTTATAGATTTTGGATACTAGCCCTTTATCTGATATGTCATTTGCAAATATCTTCTCCCATTCTGTCCATATCCCCTTTCAAAATGTACTCTCCTGGCAGTAGAGATTATCCTTCCACATTTTTCTTCATACTTAAACAACACTTAAATGCTCTCCCAAATCCATCCATATTTTAAACAAAAGTAAAAATATACTGTGAATGGGGTGCTGGGTGGCTTAGTCAGTTAAGGGTCTGACTCTTGATTTTAATTCATGTCACGATATTGAACCCCATTGCTTAAGATTCTTTCTCTGTCCCTCTCCTCTGCTCAAACACACTCCTTTCTCTTTCTCTCTCTCTCTCTCTCTCCTCAAATTACACGTCATAGTAGAATGATGCTTACTCCAGGCCAGAAAAGTTCTAGCTCAGGTTTGCATTGCTGCATAATATTTCATGGGATGATTAAACCATAATTTATTCATGCTATGATGGATGTTTAAATAACTGAATGTTCAGTTGTCTAAGAGTTTGAAATAGACACCTGACAGAGAGTGAGATGAGCCAGATGCTAGATGCTTTAACTAAAGCCAAGGTGTCATAATGAAGATGTTCCTCGTAATACTGCAATTTCTTAGTTATTTCCTGATCAAAATTATGCCTGGCCACATCCCAAGGGCACATTTCTTAAAATGCTCCCCCTCACCTTTAAATCTGTAAGTGATCTTACCATATTTGTCTGTGTTTAGTATCTTCAGTTTAGATTCTTTAAAGCAAACCGGAAGACTTAATGAAATACAAAAGTTAGGACATTTCCATTTAATGTTGTTTTTACTGGTAAGACAAAAAAACAAAAACAAAAAGAAAAACAACACTAAGTCATTGCAGTCCTGAACTTTGGATTGAAAAGGAGAAACAGAAGCAATTAAAACAATAAACAAGGATAAGAAGCTCTGAAATAAATGTATTGCCTGGGATAGTCTATGTTAAGAATATGTTTCCCATGACTAATGCAACAGTCTACTTTCTACAGTAAAGTCCCTTGCCTCTTGTGGGACCAGTCAGCATTTCATGTAGAGCAAACAGACATCTCTAAGTTCTCCTGGGACCTCCTGAGTATGGATTATTCCTTAAATACATCTGTGTTTCCATTTCATGGAGCTCTTTTTAAAAAAAAAAATATCTATCTGACAGAGAAAGAGACAGTGAGAGAAGGAGCACAAGCAAGGGGAATGGGAGAGGGAGAAACAGGCTCCCTACTGAGCAGGGAGTTCCTTGTGAGGCTGGATTTCAGGACCCTGGGATCATGACCTGAGCCGAGGGCAAACGCTTAAGGACCGAGCCACCCAGGCACCCCTCATAGAGCTCTTAAAGAGTTGTTTTTTTTTCTTTTTAGTTTGAAAATGAAGCTACTCTATAGTGATTTGTGTTTCTTACTTGTGCCTCAGAAAACTAATTCCATTTTCTTGTTTCTGAAGAATGAGCAGTTCATTGAGTTGTTTCTGTGGCTTTAACTACTTTTGAAGCTGACGCAAGTTTGCATAACTGGCTGGGTTCTGGAAAGCAAACATACTCAGTACTATTTCTATCAAGAACTGGGAACTGGGGGCACCTGGGTGGCTCAGTGGGTTAAAGCCTCTGCCTTCGGCTCAGGTCATGATCCCAGGGTCCTGGGATCGAGCCCCGCATCAGGCTCTCCGTTCAGCGGGGAGCCTGCTTTTTCCTCTCTCTTTGCCTGCTTCTCTGCCTACTTGTGATCTTTTCTGTCAAATAAATAAAATCTTTAAAAAAAAAAAAAAGAACTGGGAACTGACAAAGAACACATTCTTTGTGCTCCTGTGGAACCCATCTAAGTTGGAGGAGGAGCCTGACTTTATTCACATCTTAAATTTCTGAAGAAAAAAAATTTATATTGTGTTTATTCACTCAGGGCTTGGTACAAAAAACATATGCTCTTGAGGTGATGACAAGAATACAATCATCTGAGAATGTGAGTTTTAACACTGATACTGTGAACATTCTGTTCTGGACTATCTGGCATCTAAGGCCACATCTGAGTGCATAATATTAGAAATCTTGTGATATATATATATATATATATCCACATACATATACACACACATATATATACATACATATATGTACTGGCTCTAATGTAAATATTATTTTAGTTATACAGATGAATTCTACTCAGAAATGAAAACTTGTTTAGAAAACACATCAAAGTGGTCATTCTTTAAACATACATTCTTTAGACTCAGGAATTTATTCAATAATTTTGACATTTTGAGAAACTTTGCATATACATAATCATTCACTTCAAAGCCAGCTCAGTTATAAAGTAATTTATATAAATAGGACAAAAATAATTAATAAAAAAATAAAATAATAGGAAGGTTTTTTTTTCCTTTTCCTTTCTCAAATAGTTTTGAGGATGTTGAAATATGCTGATGGGAACATTAGTGATTTAAGATAGCACAAAATATTAAATAAAAATAGCACAAAGAAACAAAGTTTATATAATATAAAATTTTAATTGTTTACTAGAAATGCTAGTATCTATTGAGACTAGCAATAAAATTGTTAGTATTATACACATGTCTGTAGTTTACTTCAACATAGTTTTTTTAAGCTTTTTTTTGGCAAAGCATTTGACTTTTTGTTATAAAAAGATGAAAAAAATGAATGAAACATGATTCTTGCTCTCCAGAGTTTTACATGTTAGTGGGTAAAACTGAGTTACACATGTAAGTAACAAATACGGTATAACATCAGGAAGGCTGCGATGTGCTCAAGCAGCTGGGGTGGGGGGGGGGGGTAAGCTAAAACTACATGCAGACATGAGATTATGTGGGGGAAAGGGACACACTTGGTTAGATGTCTGCTGTGTCCAAAGTGCAGGGTCCCAGGGTCTACCAGTTATTTCAAAACAATTCTTGTGTGGAGCACACAAACCATGGTCTAACTCCTGATTCCATCTGCATTTGATTTCTTTCTTGGAAGGTCATGTGTTTAATCAAAGACTCAAGATAACGAATTGCTTCATTCTTCAGTGGTAATTTTAAAATTATGTCAGATGGGTGCTGACCGAATATTGCCAAAGAGAAGATGATATTAGCTGAATTTTTTATGCCTTTGCAATTTCTTAAATTTGTGAAATCCATGTAAATCTAAACTCAAAAACAGCACTATTTTAAAATCTGTTCTATAAACATGACAGCAAACCAAAATGTTGATGTTATCCCATTTACAATTGCACCCAAAACCATAAGATACCTAGGAATAAACCTAACCAAAGAGGCAAAGAATCTATACTCAGAAAACTATAAAGTACTCATGAAAGAAATTGAGGAAGACAAAGAAGTGGAAAAATGTTCCATGCTCATGGATTGGAAGAACAAATATTGTGAAAATGTCTATGCTACCTAAAGCAATATACATGTTTAAAGCAATTCCTATCAAAATCCCATCCTTTTTTTTTTTTTTCAAAGAAATGGAACAAATAATCTTAAAATTTGTATGGAACCAGAAAAGACCTCGAATAGCCAGAGGAATATTGAAAAAGAAAGCCAAAGTTGGTGGCATCACAAAATGTTGATGTTAAAATAATCATTTGTTTTATAAATATATATATGCATATGTATATGCATACATATATAAGTATATATATGTATATATGTATATTTATACTATGTTCAGAAATATAAAAGAGAAACTTTGAATAAACTGAAAATTTTCCCCATATTTTGTTATCGTTATAAAAAGAATCATTAGACCACTCTCTGTAGATACCTTTCCTATTACTTTGAACTGTATCATGGACTAATTCTGAAAACAGAGCAACCAAGGCTACTTGCTACTATACTTGTAAAGGAATAAAATTTTAAATTGGTCACCAATTTATTGCTTCTGTAACCTTGCTGTTTCAGAGGCATTCTCAATTAATTGTATAGTTTAATAGGACATATTAGTAATCACTTCCCTTGCTTTTATAATGTATTTTTTAATATATTTTATTTTTTTTTTATTTGACAGAGAGAGCGCAAGCAGAGGGAGTGGCAGGCAAGGGAGAGGGAGAAGCAGGCTCTCTGCTGAGATCCCAGAACCCTGGGCTCATGACTTGAGCCAAAGGCAGACGCTTAACTGACTGAACCTCCCAGGCACCCCTTTATCATTTATTTTGAGACTTGATTAAAAACTCTTTTCAGAGTTGAATTTATGTGTCCAATATAGAGTTATAACATTTTTTAAAGACCTATTTAAAAGATATAAAATAAAATATAAGCAATCCTTTAGTGGGTCTGTACTCTAAAATTAAATTGAAGCATTTTAATGTGAAGTAAGGCCCTTTGGGTGGAAGGTCCCTTTATTTCTCCCCACTGTTGGTAGGCATATCCATGCATTAAAAATTGCTCCAAATATTCTTTGCTCTTTCTCAGCTCTGGGTTTTTCCACAGGCTTACCTCTGACCAGAATACCCTTTCTTGTAATGTCTTACTTGTGGGCTCTTTGCACTTCTGCAGGACTCCGGTCAGATGTGACTTCCCCTTGGAGATTGTTCCCATCTCTGGGCATTGCTTCCAATCTGAGCTCTCCCAGTGCCTACCTTAGCTATTACTGCACATAGTCACATTGGTATAATCATATCACCACTTGATCGATCTCTCTGTCTCTCTCTCTCTCCCCACTTCACCTGGGAAGACTCAGTTCTTTGAATTCCTAGGGCTTAGCACAGTGCCTTGTCTTCAGTGCTGGACGATTTCAGGCCAAAGTGCACATACCACTTTGAAAGTGAAAAATCTGTTTGGTGATTAAATAGCTCAAATGCTGTTCTATATTTCCACCAGTGTCGAGGGAGTTTAAATTGTCTGCTAGTTTTCTTTGATCAACAACTATGAGCAGTGGCAATCGTGTTGCTTAAATCCTCTTTCTTTCCCTGCCTGTGGCCATGCCTTAATTCGGGCCCCCATTATATCTTACACAAACTATTTCAAGATCTTTCTCTGTACCAGCAGTGCCCTTTCCTGCCTTCCGTCCTAGATATCAATGCTAGAGCTAAGTTCCCTCAAAATATACCTCATATCATCTCTGCTCTTAAAACCCTCGAGGGCTCCCTGTAGAACACATAGTTCAGGTTTTCAGCCCCACATCGAGACTGTAAGCTGGGAGCAGTGTGTGATTCGGGATATATCCCATTTTGCTCACTCATAGTCCCAATACCTAGCGTAGAGCATGGCAGATTCTGGGCACGCATTCTCCATGCCGAATAAGCTATTTCATCAAATCTAAGATGTCTGTGATCACGAAACCCACCATTTCTTGTGGACCACGAAGGGAAAATCATCAGCAAATTAAACTAGGGCATGATTCTTTCTTTCTTATGTCCCTTTGAGTTTTAATTTCATTCTTCCTGACAAACTTTTTTGACTTCTTCAGGGAAGACAGACAAACAAAAAAAGAACAAAGTTTTTATTATCTGTCACTTCTTACATAAGTAAAAAACAAAATATAAGCAAAATAAATATAATTAAGTTTAGGTTGATCTTATAACTTTGTATTGAAAGCCTGCCTTTTCTGAATGTCTTTCTATCTCCAAGTTATTGGTAGCCACGTTTCGTGCCGCATAATACTGTTCTCGCATTAGGAGTATTTGTTGTGAAACATCTCTCTTTTTTTTCTTTAAGGCTTTATTTATTTATTTGACAGAGATCACAAGTAGGCAGAGCAGCAGGCAGAGAGAGAGGGGGAAACAGGCTCCCCTGCCGAGCAGAGAGCCTGATGCGGGGCTTGATCCCAGGACCCTGAGATCATGACCTGAGCCAAAGGCAGAGGCTTAACCCACTGCGCCCTTGTGGTGAAACATCTCTTAAAAGAATCTTCTTCCAAGCTGCTGGCATCTGTTTTGCAAGTGTTTACATGCATTCACAAGGATGGCAATATAATAACTGCCACCTGCCTAACCACATCCTCATTTCGAAGGCGTTAAAGGTGAAGAGAATAAAGTCCATCTCAAAATTGATGAAGTAAGTTGAGTTGTGTATGGACTGAATGCAAGCTGCTGGGACTCTTACCCCAGCCTACACTGCCAGTCCATTCTCCCCTCTGCTCAATCCCACACACTCTTTCACCGAACTACAAGATTTTGTGAGTGCAAATAGATACTTTGGCAACCCTGTGCTTTTGCCCTCATTCCTACTCACTCTGTATGAAATTTACTTCTCTATTCTCAAAGCAACACCAGCCTTTCATGATCCAATTTAAATGCCATCTCCAAGCCCGCCTTCCTTGCTTCCCCAAATGATCTCAGTTTCTGCCTCATTGGTGCCCTCTGAGCATTTTGTATACATTTATTTTAATACTTTGCACATTTTTTGTGACTGCATGGGCAAAGATAAGAACCAGCTATGTGGTATTTTTCTCTGTACTCTTGATGCTTGCAGTTATTTTTCAGTCGAACTTGAATGAACACAGTGTAATATATCTCATTCCTGACTTAGGAGCAGTATGGAGTGAGAGAACATTGTTCCAAGGTTGTCCTAGGAGGACTTCTGATGCTGGGGCCCTCAGCCAAGCATCCTCTCATAAAGGACTTGTTATTTTGCTTTAGTCAGAATATTTATGTTCTGTATTGGTCAAGGACTCCATTTTTACAAAACAAACAAATGAGAATTCACTAACCCAATATTTATCAGTATCGTAAAAGCTATTTGATAAACAGTTATTTATATCTTCACAACTTTTGCACCGAAATGAACAGATCAGAGCTGGAAGAAAGACAACTAAAAGCAATTTTAGTAACTTTAGGAGCAAAGATAAAGTCTCAGTTGAAATACTGCCTGTTGATAAAAACATTAGCCCAAGTCAAATGCCGATCTTTTAAAAGTGCCTTCTCCTTTCATTAACAAGTGTCAAAGAGTTTGTCTCCAAATCCCTAATGTTAGCCATGAGTCATTCTCTTTATACATGTTACTGTAACTCTCAAAGGTCCTGACAAAGGAACAGGTGGTGACCGCCTGAAAATGTCTGGTCCAACCTGCGTCTTTCACAGGGGATACTGGATAGAAATGCCAGAGGTTCGGAGTCCTGGGGTTCTGGATAATTCCTATGGGCACAGAAGTTTGAGAATATGTGTTTTTTAGATTATGATCCACTGAATCTGATACCCTAGAAGATACATTTAGTGTTTTCCTGATGAAAAACGAATTCCCCAATTCCAGTAGGGATTTTTTCTTCTGGGCTTTAAAAGTCATACTTGTCATGTCCCATAATTCAAAACCTTTAAAAATTACTTTCCCACAATATTTTTATCACTTTTGTTTGTTTGTTTGTTTTACTATCAGATGCTATAAATGTAATGACATTTCACTTTCAACCTTCTAAACAATGGAGTTAATAACTGACTTGGAGTACAGATAGAAGAAAGAACTAAAAAAAGATCATTTCGTATTTTCTTTTCTTTTTTTTGGCTTTCCAAAGGAAATGATCTATGTATGATATAGAATTAAATAGAGAATTAAAAAAACAAAACTGAATCACTTCAAGCACTCAGAAAGCGAGATGTGAGTCATCCTAGGTCACCCAGAGGATGCAGACAACAGGAATAGAATGCAGATATTGTCCTTCCCTACCATACCCACTTCCTGCTTCCTCTGATGATTCTTAAAATCTGTTCCTTGAGTCATATGATCAAGCTGACAGCTTTTCACTAAGGATTTTCTGAGCTTCTTCTAGTATATTTAACCAGAGGCAGATAAATATTTTTTGCCAAAAAAAAAAAAAAAAAAAAAACCCGCAAAACCCAACATTTGATAATTTACACAGTAACAGGGAAACTGGAAAAAAATGATGAAATAATTGAATTTGAGTAAATCTAGTCCCACTGTCTGGTTTATTGATGAAATGATTATGTTACAAATTGATAGCATCAGTGTAGTTTGAAGGAAAAAGACAAACTGAATCTGTCGTGAGAGCTATTGTAGTTTTTTCCCCCCACATCACTGTTCCACCTGCATTTTTTCTTTGTAGCTTCTGTGGCATCCAAAACAACCGTCCGTGATCGATTCCATCACAGCAAATTAGGCAGCTGTTTGATTGCCTGTGGAACCTTTGCAATCTCTCTGCCTAGTCCCTCTTTCAGCTGGATTCCTATCAGAGTCCCATGTCAACCAGGGATAAGAGATGAACGGGGACTCAGGAATTCAAGAGACCAAATAAATACGTGTGTGTGTGTTTCCTGTGAATTGCAGTTGTATTTATTCTGAGCATTTTGCATAAAGATGCATCACTAACTGATCTCTAAATGAACGGCTAAGATATCAGACTGGCACCTTTTTAATTACATTTTTAAGATAACTTTAATAAAAATTTTTCAGTCTTTCTCCACTTTTGGACTAAGGTTCACTTATTTGATATTTACTTACTGATTATAGCAATTTACTACCTACCCCCAGTGTGCCAGTCTCTGTACCAGGCACTTGGACTCAGGTGAGCAAGCTGCTTCCCCCCAGCCACCCTGCTTTTCTACTAGCATAGCCTGGCTTTGGGCATTAAAGGTTAGGAGTGACTGTCTGTCTTCGTATTCTCATCTGTAATTAGCTAGCCATTCTCTGTCTTACACAGCAGCCTTTCACTAGGGAGAAGGTGAGCCAGTATCTCGGCAGGCCCAGGACCTAGCATAGCTGCTCTTTGTTCAGCTCATGTCTATAATGGCATGGCCTCGTTAATCCGTGCCGGGTTTTTCCTGTTGCATCCATTGTCACAGTTTGCATTTCTTCACTAAAAAAAAATATTTTAATTTAATAAAAGATACTCCTAGTGATCTAGCGAAGGCTGCCAGAAAAATGATGTCATGGCTAACCCTCACTGTTCACCCAGTGCCACCAGCCAGCTGTGTTGCATGTGCTGAAAGTCAAGGGTGGCAGGTAGAGCATTCCTAGGTGTCTCCTTCCTGCTAGCTGTAGAGTTGGCAGTCAACTGACCGTAGTAAGTGCATACTGAGTGCTGGCTTGCAGCTCAGTATAAGAGATGGAGTGGTTGACAAGACAGAAGTGGTCCTAGCCTCGTGGATTCCAGTCTGTCGTTTGTAGTTTACTCTAAATTTGCCTTTGACACCAGCGCTTTGAAACAGTGCCTTCACGACTTGACAGTGACCCAAAGGATAGATCACTGAGTATATCTTTATGCCTGGAAATATCTGGAAAGCCTTTAAGGACACTATCTGAGGCTGCCACCATTAGTTTCCAAGGGCAGGATTAAATTCCATAATAATCTTTTTACATATAAGAAATGTAACTCCCAGTACCCTGTACCCAGTGTTCTGCTTCCAGTTACCTGAGGACTGCGTGGAAAAGAGCACATTGGGTTCTAATGAGACTCGAAGACCTGGGCTGTTGCCTGCATGCCATTGCCTAGCATTTGGAAAACATCTATACCAAGTCAAGTGATGGGGCCACCCTGTAGCTTTGGTTTCAGAAGCATTTCTAGGGATTTTAAAAAGTAGTCTAAAAATGGCTAAACCCTGTGCCATGTGCCTGGGCAAAATTAAGTACATCACTGATGAAATCTTTTTTTTGTTTTTAATTGTTATCATTTTATAAAAGTAACTTAGTAAACATACACCATACTAGAATGTTTCAAAGCTTTTTTCCTTAATACATCTCATTAAGGAAAAAACTTGCTATAAGACAAAATCCTTCCCGTCCTCAGAATGAACCAGGCATGTACACTGGCCTAAGACAAGTGACTGACAGATGAGCCAGAATTATCCCCACAGTGATTCAGAAATTTCCTAGATGCAGGTGTATGATATTTGCACTAAGAAATGTACTAAGAAAGGTTGACACTTGCCCTTGTCTTGCACAGCAGAGATTTTAGACTGTCCCTGGGCTGTGCCTTTTTGCCTCTTTTGAAATTATCCCCCTCCATCCCCTGTATGCACTGTGGCCAGGGTTCTTGTAGAGACGTAAAGCTTTTACCATGGAACTACCAGTGGTTTTGCAATGAGAATTCTATGAACTTTGATTAAGCAGCTTGCACTGTTCTGTGTCTTCAGGCTCAGCCTGTGTAAGCTAGCCCCTACCAAAGAAATACAGAAAAGGAGCTAGATATCTTAGAGTAACTATGCAAATGAAATATCTGAAAGTGAGGGGCACCTGGGTGGCTCAGTGGGTTAAGCCTCTGCCTTAACCATGACCTTAGCTCAGGTCATGATCTCAGGGTTCTGGGATCGAGCCCCGCATCAGGCTCTCTGCTCAGCGGGGAGCCTGCTCCCCCCCCATCCTCTGCCTGCCTCTCTACCTACTTCTGATCTCTCTCTTTCTGTCAAATAAATAAATAAAATCTTTAAAAAAAAATCTGAAAGTGCTATCAAATGATTGAGCATACTAAATGTGCATGCATGTGTGTGTGTGTGTGTCTAGTTGTGACCTTGGGAAAGATATGTAACTTTTCTTTTTACTGTTTGCTTTGTGGAAAACAAAAAGCATCCCATACTATCCCTAGTTTTATAGAAATCCATTTAGGTCCTTCTATCATTACTGATGAACAAACTGTAGTTTAGTTGTAATATTAGTATTGTTATCATTATTAGAGAGAGAGTTGGGGAGGGGCAGTGAGAGAGGGAGAGAGAGAATATCAAGCGGGCTCCATGCCCAGTGTGAAGCACTATCTCAGCCCTGAGGTCGTGACATGAGCCCAAACAAAGAGTCGGATGCTTAACTGAGCCACCCAGGTGCCCTGATGGACAACCTATTATTAAATAGTCATTTCTAAACTCTAAATTTAGAAACCTGAAAGAGTATAAATTCTATCTTTAATGGGGCATTGAGGAATTTTATTGAAGCATGTTGATATCCTGAGTCAAACTTCTTATAAGGAATTTCACTTAAAAACAAGTTGTTTCTATGAAACCTATAATAATAACCTATAACAATAACAAAACCAGTAACAAATTTTGAGGAAAAATATGTCAAGCACATTTAACATATTTCTCAGTTTCCAGGAGCTAATTTAGCACTGTACAGCTGAACTCCAGTAGTAACCTACCAAACTTACCTTTCATTACTTCTTTAATGTATTTCACCTACAGAAGGGTTCTAAAGTCCTGGGTCCAGACTCAGCTTTCAGTACAGTGGTCTGTTAGCAATGTCTGCCATGGACAAGGCAATAGAAATTGTGGCATATGTGACCTATACTTGATAATCCTATAAATTCCTATTGCAGTTATTATTAGTATTAGATAATGGAGTATTTAATTATACTAGGATTACTCTGTGTACTTTTAAAATTGAATATCTCCAACTAGGCTATAAATCGATCGAAGAAAGTTGCCATACATTACACTACTTTGTTTTTTCCCATAGGTGCTGGTCAAATTTGAGGTACATAGTCATTTCTCAAATATATATTGACTTGGTTAAACAATACAATAAATGGCATTCAACTCTACTTCCATAAGCTTGTATAAAATCTCAGAGAGAAAAACAGTACTTAGGACCTATATATACAGATTAATATATAGAAGATACTTATTTGTATTTACACAAATAGATATAATTATACATTATATATTTTATATACTTATTAAATATAAAGTGATGTGATAAATTAATGCGTAAGTATATATTAAGTTAATATAAAATGTGTATTCATTATATATATTATATATATAGTTATATATATTATATATATATAAATATTATATATAAATATATATATATCAATAGTATATATTATATATAACTATATATATATATTTTTTCAAGATAGGAAGAAGTTGAACAAGCAGTTCCTTCCTTTAGCCTCAAGGAAAGAACACTAAGGAGACATAGCCAAGCACATATATTTGAAAATCTGTTCGTCCAAGAGCAGTTGCACCAAAGGAAGTTACTCCTTAATGAGTGTGAATCATACCTGACTAATACTGCAACAATTCATTAACACCTATAAGAAAACATCTAAAGATATTATATGAACTGTATTTTTGAAGCTTATGCTAAGAGAAAAGGGTACTGACTTGGATACTGAGGGATTTATTTCCTTTTCATTATTCATTTTTTAGTTAGCATTATTAATGTATTATTTTTATAATACAGGAAGATCTTCAGTGATCTCAGAGACAGGTTTTGGTTAGTTGGTTGGTCTCCTGATCTGTTTTGCATGCCTCAAAAATATTTTGGGAAAGGATAATGATCAGTTTCAGAAAATTTTCTCTCTGTAAATAATTTAGCAAAATTAAGGTCATTTAGACAAATGAAGTAAGATTTTTCACTTTTGTATGTTTATATCCTATAATAATCTTTATTAACCTTTAAACAAATGATTTTTAAACTTTAGGCAGTATGTAAAAACATAAATGAAGTATTGCATTGAATTCATAATTGTAATTTCTGCATTGAATGTGTTATTTTATTTACCCCCCTATGTTTCCGTCATTACCTGTTCATATATTCTTCAGTTCTTGTGGCCAACTTCAGAGAGAACACATGCTTCTCTGAGTGGACAGCAAACACAAGACAAGACTTGGTTAAACTGTTTAAAAATCTGTTAAGAGCCCATGAAGAGTAAATCTTAGCAAAAACCTTGTCATGGCGGGAATGTTTACTTATTTTCTCAACTTAATCATTTATTCTGTTGTTCTAAAACCAATTAATATATCAGAAAAATCAATGAGATTTGCCATTTTACTACTGTGCTGATGGTTAACAGAAAGATTTGCCTGGAAGAGCACTGCCTCAGGATAGAAGACATGGTTCTGACCCTCTATAATTGTGTGACCTTAGGTAATGCACTAAGTTCTCTGAACTCTGTTTTTCCTATGCATTCAAGAGACCTAGAAATTGATTGTTCCACTTTATTTTGAAGCTCAAATGAGATAACATTATCAATGTACATTTATTTATTTATTTATTGCCTGAAGAAGAGTGTATTTTTACTCAATTCTGTTAGTTAACATACAGTGCAGTATTGGTTTATGGAGTAGAATTTCGTAATTTGTTACTTACCTACAATACCCAGTGCTTATCAGAAGGGCCCTCCTTAGTGCTCATCACCCCTGCAGCCCAGCCCCACCCGCCTTTCTGAGAACAGCCCTGTTTGTTCTCTGTTGTTCTTTTAGTTTGTTTCCCTTTCTCCTTTGTTTTCTTTTCACCCTTCCCATATGTTCATCTGTTTTCTTTCTTAAATTCCACACATAATTATTACTGTATTTCAGTAGCACGACCGCCGACATTCCTTCCAGTAATAACGCCACCTGACATAAAACATACGTCTTTGTTATTTATGCCTTTCCTCATTCTTTATTGCTTCCATTTTGTAGATGAGAGAATTGCTACTCTAAGAGTTTGAAATGATTTGTCAACACTAGTAAATGGCGGACATCCCCTCCACTCTTCTGTGTCCAAATACCGTGCCTTTTCCACTGCACCCTACTGAGTACTCGTTCTCCTAAGCCTGTATTTTATGCATTTTAGGAAAACAAAACAGCAAGTCAAGGAGGCTGCAAGAAAAAGCAGGGAGAGAGGCTGGCTGTCAGCCTTCATAAAGCTGGATCCTCTATTTCAACGGTTCTTCCATGTGACCTTCAATTAGTCATCTCTTCAAGGTCAGGGGAAAGGATTTAATGGGATGAGGGTTTATTGAGTCCATTCTCAACTTAATACACAGAGTAACTGTTGACTTCTTCTAGGTTAAGAGGTATTGATCCGAGGCAGTATTTTCAGCACTTCTAATAATTGCCCCTCCTTTCTCACAAGGAGCCTTCTCAGACCTTTATCCTAATCTCTTCCTCCCTTTAGTAGAATTTTAATACCACAGACTTAGTGTATCTTTTTATTTTCTGTGGCCCTTTGGAGGTGCTGGACCGTTGTGCTAGGATTTTTTCCACCCTAAGAACTAATTTTCCATGAGAATAAGAACGCATGAGGAAAGGCTGACAGTCTACCTCTATTTAGAGAAGGAGCATAGAGATTGAGAGCATCGTGGGGTTCTTAGCTTGCCTGGGTTCAAATTCTAGTTGAGCCAGTTCCAAGCTATGTGGGCTTTCTAAATTACTTAATTTGTCTTTGTCAAGACAATTAGTTTCTCCTTTCAAGGGAAAGAGGGATTGTAAGAGCAGCAGCATCATTGTGGTATCCATATAAAGACTTAAAGCAATATTGGCACATAGTTAAAGCTCAGTATGTGCTTTATCCTTGTATTTTAGAGTCAGGAAAATCTGAGTCCTAAGCCTGAATCATCTCGGTAACAAATAGTCAGTTATTACTTATAGCTTAGTTTCTTCATCAATACATAATTGGTTTCACTCAAAACCGCAAATGCCCCAAAAAAAGAAAAAAAAAAAAAAAAGCACAAATGCTTCTGCATTGCAGAGTGCCTCAGGATAGAAGTGAACTTATCTTTGTTTTTGCTATTTATATATGGATTTTACTTTAACACAATTATTTCTGGAATTCTCAGATTATATTCCCATTGTTTTGTCTGTAGCCTATGGAGTTGAACCTAGAACCTTTATGGGAAAGTATTCCACAGATGTTTCCTTTGGAATAATAAGAGCATTTAATACTTTACAAAAACATTTTCAAGCCCAGTATTGTACTAATCCTCAAAATATCTTATGATGTAGGGATTTTTCAAATCTTATTTTAATGTCATAAGAAATTGGTAGTAGAGTTAATGGAGTAAAATGAGACTATGAGGAAAATATATGTTGTTTGTCTCTAGGCCACACAAAATCATGGGTTATAGATGGATCTTTGTGAGAAGAAAGGAAGCCTGTTTCTTGTGGAGTGTTTTGCACACACACACACACACACACACACACACATACCATGCAAAGACATACAATCAGAAAAAAATACATTAAAAAAGAAACCATTTATTTATTTATTGACTTCTGTTATGGCTTTTTCTCTTCTTCATGGGTGGAGGAATTTTGACATGACAAATATCACCCTACCACAGCCACCCTTTGATTTTCCCATGGTCCTTGACATTGACACCATGTAAGTGTCAGTTGGGGGAGACTCTTGGCAGTGCCATCCATGGGCCTTTTTTGTTATTGACTTCGTAGTTGTTAAATAGCA